>NW_023994111.1:600000-831052 GCF_015586225.1 Lucilia sericata | reverse complement strand
GGCATAATCCAAAATTCGGGTTTCTTGAACTGAGGTCTACAAAACATGCGACATACTAAAATCTTTCATATAGATTTATCAAATTTCTAATATGTCTATTATTTTCGATGTGAAATCGATTTTTTGTAAACGTAAAAACTAAAACCCACGTTTTCGTGAATATTAGACAACTAAAAATTGAATTTCAATTTAGATGAGAAACATATTAACCTCAACTATCTGAATTTGGATTTTTAAAATCCCTTGATTTGTTTAAAAGTTATCAAAGGAAATAGTTAAATGTCATTAAATATTCATATCCATTTTTCTTGAAACTACTTTTTTGGATTATGCCAATCCTGTAGGGCCATATATTCTGATTACTTATAGATAGAGTAGTCGGGGGCTTCATGCAGTAACTCAGGATTGAAAAAAATAATTTAATGTTCTGAAAATTTATAAAAGTAAACCGCAAAAAGTAAATGCAAAAGTAAACCTTATTTAAAATAATTATATTAAATTTTATGAAATTTTTTGTTGGGGGCACATAAAATAAATTTTTAACATCGAATCGTGATACTGCCATAAATCTCTTAATTGTCTTGTTTTTTTAATCTTAACTGAAGAGTCAGGGTTGGAAGATTTGCATGATGTGAAATTGAAAGTAAAGAATTAAAAATTTAAATTCTAGAAATTTCATTCCTAAAAATTTACCAAAAAAACAAATATATATATATATATATATATATATATATATATTATAAAACAGAGCTAATATTTTAGTTTTTTATGTTATTTTTGTATTTTTTAAGATAAACTTGGAAAAAAAATGGAAAAAAGTAGTGTAGGGTAAAATGTAGGGAAAATAAAAGTGGGTGTAGGGAAAAAAGGGATTTTTTCTTATAAGCGTAGGGATTTCTGAAAAAAAATCTCCTGGCATCACTGGGTTAGACCTATTAGCTGTCCAAATCAGAGTTTACTTTTACTAATATATTAGTCAGCATTTGCCGCAAAATACACATTTTTATCACTCGTCATACTAAAAATATTTAAACTTTTTCAGTTTTAAATAACATTGCTACTAAATATTGCCGTTCTGTTTTTATGTTTAACTAGAAAAATTGCGACGTTACACTGCAATCTCTAGCAGCACGAATGAACAGTATTAATCTCTTGTTTGTTGTACAAGAAAAAAAATATGTTTTTGTGCTATAGCAGCGCACACTCAAATCTGTTAAACTAATATGGCTAGTATTGATGATTTTTATTTGGGCTGAGTTTTTCCTAGCAGCAATTAAATTTTGTTTTGCAGCTGCTAGCTGCAAATTTATTTATTGTTTTTTTATATTTTATTTTATGAATAAACAGTTATATCAGTGTTACCAGAATCTCTAATTAAGGATAATTATTTTTCGCAACATAAAAAATAGTTTGTAAAATATACATAGTGGCACCTCCCATATGAATTAAATACAGAAATCGTTTTTCTCGGAAACTATTAGAGTCAGAATCTTCTTATTTTGACGAAAATCTTTAACTTCATTATGAACATTGGGAAAAAATGGTCAGACTATTATTAGGGGGCTTGGAACCTCCATATGAATTAAATAAATATGTATATGTTATTGAAAATATGGCTACCCCAAAAACACAACTCAAATTTAAAGCGTTTTTTAGATGTTTTTATTATTTTGTTCTAATGAATAAACATTTTTGAGCAATGTAGTTGTAAGATAATATGCTTATACTTATAACAATTTTATAACCAAATGATAGTTTTAAATATTTTTTGTTGCAGAAATTAATAAATTTATAATCACCTTGTATAAAACAGGGTGAACACACATAATTAAATATTTTTTGTTGAATTCTAATGAGCTTACTTTACAAATTACAAAAATTCAAATCACACTTAAAATGTGGAAGATTATTATTTTTTTTAAGAAATGTAGTTAATATTATTTTGTAATACATTAAGAAAAATCAAGGTAGTATTTTCTGTATTATATCATACAGAAACTATGAGCATAATTTAAACTATATTTAATTAATTAATATGTCATTCAGTACAGGATATTATAGGTCAAATATCATCGATATATGGATGATAATAAATATACATATTAATAATATATCTGTCAGTGTACTTACATACATACCTACATATGTTTATTTACAAATTGCAGCATCAATATTGCCAAAAAATGATAAATAAAACTACAACTGGCCGTAGCAAAACCAAAATAAAGTTATATTGCTGCTAGGAAAAACTAAACGCAAACAAAAATAACATCAATACTCGCCATATTAGTTTAACAAAATTGAGTGTGCGCTGCTAAAGCACAAAAATATATTTGTGTTAGCCTGCAATTATGTCTGCCTGCTACTAGAAATTGCAAACACGTGTTGCAATTTTATATTAATACGAATATATATGACTGCAATTTTTAGTAGCAAAGTGATGCAAAAATGATAAAGTTTCATATTTATTTTATAGTCATATACAAGAGAGGTGGTGCTAGTGCTGCATATTTAAACGCTGCTAATTTTAAGCAAGCAATACAAACACTGGTTTATTCGATCGACTCAAAAATAATTTTTTTGATTAGAAATAAAACTCTAAAAGGCAACAATTAATGTAATTAATTGCTCAAATATTTATGATAAACTTTGGGAGCTTTACGAAACCATAGAGGTATGAAATCCTTTAGTAATACCATTCACGATAATGCCCTTTCTCTTCTGTTGCAACAATTTTTAAACATTTTGACTCTTAAATTGCAAAAATAATTCCATATTGCTTATAAATGCCAATTTATACAAATCTTTACAAATTTGCTCTAACACTTAATATTGGTCATTTGACATTTTTTAAAAGAAGATTGTTTCAAATCTTCACATGAATGTCAAAGTTCTTCGTGCAAGGATTCTAGCTCTAATAGTTTCCCAGGTACATATGTATACGATTTTATTAATATAATTCATATGGGACGTATCAGTCCCCCTATTGCTACTCCACCAATTTATTACCCAAATGTTCATATGGATGTCAGAGTTGTTCGTTCAAAATATGAGGATTTTAGCTACAATAGTTTCTCAGATATACGAATTTTTGTATTTAATTCAGTGTTTGTATTGCATGCTTAAAATTAGCAAAAGCACCAAAATATCTGCTTTGCTTAAATTTTTTCAGCAATTGTATCCAAAGCAAAATCAGAAAGCAAAGCCAAAAAAAACGAAAACAAACTCATTAGCTGCAGTTATGTTTTATGTTAACGCAGTCAGTAGCAGCGATTAATTTCAACCAATCACTACTGCTTGCAGCATTTCAGCACTTCTATTTTTCTTTATGCTTTTGCTGTACTTATTTGCTGCGCTCTTTTACTTTGTACAGAACTGCTGAAGGTGTTTTGGATTTGTTATGGTCTTATTTTTTGGGTTTCTTTTCAATGTTCTTATTGGAGGTAAGTAAATTATTGGTAAATTGTTGTAAAAAATATAAAATAAAACATTATAACATGTATATATTAGGGTGTCCCGTGGACCACTTTTTAGGAGGAATACGTCTGAAACGATGAGTTTCAATGTACTAAATACAAGAAAAATAAATTTTTTTTAAAAGGTCATCAGTTCCCTGCCTTCGATTGAAAATCTTGATCTCAGTACAATATGTTTAAAAAAAATCGAATTGGGTGTCAAAAATTCCGAAATTTTGATCTTATCGCGGGAAAAATAATTAAAATTTTTGTTAGTGTATTTCTGGTCCGCAAAACGACATTTATTGTATTATAAGGGGCATATAAATTTAAAAAAATTTAAAAAAATCTAAAATGGACTAAAACAAATGCCAAACTATTTTTTAAATATTTTTCAGTACGAGCTAAAAATTACGACAATTTTGACACCTATTAAAACCAAAAATAATATTCCCCTCCAGCCCACTAAAAGTCATTTTGTGGACCAAAAATATTCTACAAAAATTTTAAAATTATTTTTCCCATCAGCTCAACATTATTGAATTTTTGAGACCAATTTCCAAAAAATCTGAACTGAGGACACTCTAGTATATATATTAATGTGGTATTAGACGACGTGTATTTTACATATCAAAATTGTTATTTTACATACGATTCATAATTTTTGATATCACACCTATCTGTGTTTTCCGTATGAAATAACTTATAAATGTAATTAAAGCTTTCTTTTTAATGTTCTTTCTTTTCATATTCTTTATTAATTTTCTTTAATTTATTGTTTTAAAAAAATTTTATTTCAAAACAAAACAGCTGTTTTGTTTATGTTTGCCACACGAAAATAGAGCACGCTCTAATCGAAAAAATTACATACATATGTATTTCCACAAGTATTTTACACATGCAATGTTTTATATGTATCAGACGATATGTACAACTTTTACAGATGGAAATTTTGACAGTACATATGTGAAATACATGTCGTCTAATAGCACCTTAAGAAAACACAAAATTAATTTTCATTTTGTTTATTTTCTTTCGTTTTGTTGTTTTGTTTACAAAATAGCCTTGTATAGTGTTATTTGTTTTAACGCACTGTCTGTATTAAACCAGCCAAGCGCAGAAAGAGAGACGCTAAGAAACTGTTATTGTAGTGGTGAGAAAATACTAAAAAACACTTAGAAAAATATTTCCTAATTACGCTTGTTATGATCAAATTTCATAACAAGTAAAATAGTAAATTTTACAGATAAAACATATTCAAAAAAAGAAAAATATATATTTCTTCACAAAGATAAAGTTTTTTATTTAAAATTTGTAAAAAACAAGTTAGAGTGCTATATTCGGCTGAGCCGAATCTTAAATACCCTCCACCAGCTACTTTTATATTAATACTTTTCTAATTGATCAAATATTTGTAGAAATAAGTCTTCTTATGTCTTAAATAAAAAAATCCCAAGATTTAAACAGCTTAGATCTATTACAATTCCAAGATTTATTGAACATTACAAACGCCATTTTCTTTTATATTTTTATAGTGCTTAGCAATATTTAATAATTTGCATGTATGCATGTGTGTGAAAGATTTAAGGATTTTGAAAATACATACATATATAATTTTGTTCTACACAAATTGATAATGCAAAAAGTTAAATAAGGTTAAAGCGCTTTTAGGGGCAGTTCCTAGTATGGGTGATAAGATTAATTATAGACCGATGAATATTGTTCATCTAAGTGATTTTCTGGAGGGGACCTAGTATGAGTGCTATGACCAAATATGAACCGATCGTAAAACAATTTTATAGTGTAATTTATGTATATAAGAGCAATATTTTTGCTAAATGTATGGATATCAAGATTTGGTAATGATTTATGTGCGTTTAAGTGATTTTCGGGAGGGAACATTGTATGGGAGCTATGACCAAGGATGGAGCGATCGTGAAAAAAATTTTGAAATAACATTTATGTGTACAGAAATAGTTTTTATGTACAAAAATAGTATTTATTTATATCATTATTTGGTAATGAGTTATGTGCCTTTAAGTGTTTTTCTGAAAGGGACCTTGTATAGCAGCTATGATCAATTATGGACCGATAGGAAAACAATTTCACAGTAATATTTCTCTGTATATGAGCAATACTTCTGCCAAACTTTATATGGATATCTTAGTTTAGTAATGAGTTATGTGCGTTTAACTGATTTTCGGGAGCTGACCTTGTATGATAGCTATGACCAGTTATGTACCCAAAATTTCTCAGTAATATTTCTGTGCATATAATCAATACTTGTACCAAATTTTATATGGATATCTTAATTAAGTAATGAGTTAGGCGCGTTTAAGTGATTTTCGGGAAGGTACCTTGTATGGGAGCTATGACCAATTATGGACCGATCCAGAAAGACTTTTACCAAATTTTGTATGGATTTGTATGGATATGGGGAGCTATGACCAGTTATGGACCGATCGGAAAAAAATTTCTCAGTAATATTTCTGTGCATATAAGCAATACTATACTTGTACCATATTTTATATGGATATCCTAATTAAGTAATGAGTTATGCGCGTTTAAGTGATTTTCGGGAGGGGACCTTGTATGGAATGTCCAATTATGGACCAATCGCAAAAAACTTTCAGAGTAATATTTCTATGCATATGGGCAATACTTATACCAAATTTTATATGGATATCTTAATTTAGTAATGAGTTATGCGCGTTTAAGTGATTTTCGGGAGGGTACCTTGTATGGGAGCTATGACCAATTATGGACCGATCGGAAAAAAATTCACAGTAATATTTCTGTGCATATGAGTAAAACTTATACAAAATTTTATAAGGATATTCTTAATTTTATAATGAGCTATGCGCGTTTAAGTGATTTTCGGGAGAGGACCTTGTATGGGAGCTATGTCCAATTATGGACCGATCCAGAAAATTTTTCCTCTAAATGAATTCTATTGACATAAGATTTTGTGAAGATATCAACATTCTGTACGGAAGTTATTAACAAAAAACCCATTTTCCGGGAATATGTACTTTGTATGGGAGGTATATGAAATTGTGGACCGATTCTGGCCATTTTCAGCAGAAATCAAGCTCTTGTGTAGAAACAAATGCATGGTGATTTTCATGGAATTACCTAGCATAGTTTTCCGAGAAAATTACATCAGAAAATGTAAAAAATGCTTATTTTTTCGAGGTTTGTTTTAAATTTTGATTCAAAACTTTTCCCGGTGTGAACCGATTTTGCCCATTTTCAATACCAAACACTTAGGAAAATGAAGAACATTTCGTTTATCGTGAGCGTGTTTTACACAGACAGACGGACATAGCTTAACGACTCAGAATTTGATAAGGACCCAGAATATATATACTTTGTTGGGTCTCAGATGAATATTTCTTGGTGTTACACCACGGAATGACAAAGTTATATATACCCTCTATCACCACTGATGGTGGTGGAGGGTATAAAAAAGTATTAAAATAGTGTTTTTATGTGTTTTCATTATTATGCATTAGTAACATTTTTTTGGAGTGTACGTGTTTTTTGCAACTAATTCTCCTTGTTTACAAATTGTGTTGTTGTTTTACAAGTGGTTTTTGCAATTTTTGAAACAAAGCGACATCAACCTACATTGTTGAATGCTGTCACAAAGTATATATACCCTGTGATGCTGTTAAGCAATTGAAGATAATTACAAGCAGCGTTGCCACTCACAATTTATTTTTCTTACCAAAGTACCGACAAAAAACTACCAAAACGTTCTAAAAACTACCAAATTTTTCCTTAGGGACAATTGCTTCTGTCTAGAGTTCCATTATTTTTAAAACTAATATGTAATATCATACAATGATTTGTTCCAAAGAATCAATGGTTTACTTTTAGGTAATTAGACAAAATTCCAAATACTTTGGTACTATATAGTTATGAAATACATAATGCTGTTTTCGACAAAATTTGTACCAAAATCATCCCGAGAAAATAGTAATAGTATTATATTCGGCTATGACGAATCAAATTCCATCGTTTCTCGATTTGTTACTAAAAGTGTTTCTGTAACTTAAAGTGAGAAGAGGCTACACGAATTATGTTTTTATTGGAATTTCCAATAAAACAGCTGTCAAAAAACATAAAAATTAAAAGAAGAAAACAAAAATTGGCCGAACAATTTATAAACGAAGAATAAATAAACAAAAAATATAGAAATTGAATGAAAATTGTTCGAAAAATTATCCCACTAAATTCGCCCTTGGCAAATTTACGCCCACGTACTTTTTTAGCATTTGGCTTCTGTATATCCGAAATTCCTCCTATTTTCTAAAAATTAGTGAACAATATTTATTTTAATCTTAATTAGTTATAAATATACATTACTTTTTCATTATTTCATAGAATTCATGTTTAAATTAAATGTTTTTTTAATTTTACTTTACGCACCGTTTAAAATGTGAGTTTTTTTGACAGTTCATGTGAGAAACTTCTCACAAATTTATTTACAGAAACACTTTTACTCACAAATTTCCAATAACTTACGGTCAAAAAACATAAATGACAGATAGTTCTCACAAAATTTTCTTACAGAAACACTATGTTTTTTTATTGTATATAAAATATTATAAATAGTATCGGCTTCAATTTGATATATTACACGGGCAAATATGTTAAACCGTTCTAGAGATATGGGTCGGCAAGGTCGCTAAACGGTGCCCAGTGGGCACGTGTTAACATTTTTCAATCGTGCTCAAACTTGAAATGTATCAATATGAACATTTTAGGGGATGCTCCCTAACTAAATCCGACATCGATTTTTTTAAAACCACCCTAATGTGCATTGATTAAAAGTATATTTTTTTTTTTGTTAAAAAATTGTTTACATTTAATATTTTTTTTATTTTGCTTTATTTTTTAATTAGGATCGCTGGTACATCAGGCACTCATATTGCCAGGTTGTCCGATCTATAACATATGGGAAGTAGGAGCACAAAGTATACAGAGGTGTCGCTTTTGACATTTGAATAGTCTAAAAATCGGCTTTAGTTTGATTTTGATATTGTTTGGTGACACCTAAAAAAATCATTGAAATCGTTTTGTGCGAAAGAGATGGAAATATTGTTTTGCTCGTGACGCCTCTGTATACCCTGTGGCTAGGAGCACCGAACTAAATTATATCCAAGGTATATTAATTATAAGGTAGTGTTAACAGAGCAGCTGATTGCACTGGAAGCGTAGACATACTGTCAAACTCCATATATAAAAATAAAATGAATTCGCTCCCGTTTTTCTGAATTCGACGACACTACCATATAATTAATATATTTTCATATATCAAAAGTATTATATGAGCTCCACCAGAAATAAGTTTTTAGATTTTAATGATCTCCACCAACAGCGTTACCGTTGTGAGACTAAAGTCGAGACTTTTCAAGTGCATTGCGACTGTTCGCTTTTTGAACAAAACACATTTTTATATTTTTATACCCATCATAAACAAAGATGTTTTTGGTCATTCAGTTTATAAAACATCGAAATATTGGTCATAGATCCACTCTGGGAGTTATTGAATTCTAAGACGATCTAGCCATGTCCGTCCGTATGTCTGTTTGTTGAAAGCACGATCACAGGGTATACAGAGGCGTCACGAGCAACAAACTATTTCCCTCTCTTTCGCACAAAACGATTTCAATGATTTGTTTTTAGCTTTATTTTATATACCTCTTCTCACCAAACAATTTCAAAATCAAACACGAGCTGATTTTAGACTTTTTAAATGTCAAAAGTGACACCTCGGTTACTTTGTGGCACGAGACCGAACAGAAAGAGCTGTAGGGTTGCAATTTACACAAATATTTCCTATAGGTACGATTTTTGGTATGGAAAATGGGCAATATCAATCAACGTTTTCGCAAATGCCCCCCGAACAGACATAACTAGTTTATTACAAACTAAAATCTTATCCTCTTACAGCAAATGACTTAAAATGCTGTTTTTTGTATTATTCGGTTTATTCGACAATAATTATTTGAGGTTTTTTGTTAGCCGGTTAATAATCGGATAATTCAAAATTATTCGGTTAACCGAATAAATAAAATCTATGTCAATTTTTAATGTTTTTTTTTTAATATTAGAAAATTATTTCTTCTTATGTGAAATCCTTTTCTATATAAAATTATGTTAATTAATTTTAAGTTTTGAGATTTGTTAACTAGTTTCAGAATTCATACGTTCCAATGAACTAGTGTATACTTTTGTCAAAGAACTTATTAGAAATACTTACGAAACACAACAATATTCCTCAAAAGTGGTTGTAGAAGTAAAGGCGATATCATTATTTCTAAGATTGCTGTTCAAGAATCTGAAGTGCTTTCGTATGAACCAATTTCAGAAGTAGGTAAATCAGAACAAATTCTTAAAATTTTTCTGATGAATTGATATAGAAATCATCAAATAAATTTTCGTCATTATTTATTATGCAGATATTGAATTTTGTATAAAATATATATCATGTTTTATATTTTACAAATTACTGTTAAAAAGTAATTTATTTATTAATCGTTTTACTGGTAGAAATTATTCGGTTTATTCGTTATTCTAAATTTGGCATTTTTCATCTATTCTAGCGACTAATCGACAAAAATTCATCGATTAACGATCGACGATTAATCGTTTGAATATCCTAGTAACTACTGATATACGATAATGAATTCAGTATAATACAGTATTAATTATTACATCGTGGTAAATATAGTATTAAATTCTCAAAATCTTAAAATTTATTTATTGAGGCAGATGTGCCAAATTTTTTTTTGCGGTTTTATTTTTAAACCATGAGCCCATAAATTTTATAAAAATAATAAAGGCGTTCATGCAAAAAACTTGTATTATTTAGAGAGGAAAATTTTGTTTTAAATCATCAGTTCAAATAGGAGATGAAATGTAGCTTGTTGTGGTAGTAAAATCGCTTACAATTTGTGAAAAATTCCATGTAAAATCGAAAATGCACAGTTTGCGAGACTTTTGAACGTTTATATGATACCCTTTAACGCACATAAAGTAACGAACCGACGAAAAATAAAACAAACCGTAACAGCTGTTTTATCAAAATAAACATTTTTTTGGTGTGGTGAGTTATTTGTTTACAAATATGTGTTTCTGCACGTGGAAAAGACGCAAAAACTCGTTTTCATTATTACATTTTCAATATGTGTTTATGCACGTGGAAAAAAATTCAAAAAAATTGATTTTCATGATTTACTTTAAAAAAAACATTTTTGATCAATTAAAATTAAAATATGTATATAAATGTGGAAAGGAACAAATCTGATAAAATATAAATATATTTGGGATTATATCGTTACAGAATGCCTTTTAATAAAAAACATTAAAAAAATGTTACTATGGTCATATATATAAAATGATATATAACTGCTATCGGGCGACCTTGTGCACGATAAAAACCTATATAGAACTTTAAGTTGGAAGTGTAGAAATCGGATGGCATACATTTTTTTCCGGATTTCATCGTTCTAGGGTGTGTACTACAACAACAAACTTTTTTTACAAAAATGTTACTATGGTCATATATAGAAAATGATATATAAATGATATCGGACGATCTTGTGCACGATAAAAACCTATATAGAACTTTAAGTTGGAAGTGTAGAAATCGGATGCCATAATCTGTTTAAGATTTTAGGTAGGGTCAACTGTGGACCGACCCTTACAAAATTCAACAGATAAATTTTGTTTCATATAAAGTTGTTATGTCGAATTTTATAGCTATACATTTTTTAAGCCAGTTATGAGCGGTAGTAATTTCCCGAGGTGGACCTTATATCGGGGATAGTTTAAATTATGGACTGATCCCCTTAAATTTGACAAAACGATTTTGACTCCTTGTTTATGTGGAAATTCTTTGCTATATTGGTATTTTTATTACAATTATTGGAGTTAATATCATTTTCTGAAGGAGAACTTAAATGGGGGTAGGGTCATTTTGGACCAACCAAGGTTTTGGATCATATAAATCTTGTAAAATAATTTCCTTAGATGAACCGTATTTGAGAGCTGTGTCAATATGAAGCGATCCTCGTAAAATTTGGCAAAAAGATTTTAGTTCCTATAAAAATTGTTTTTGTTGTTTTTCTTCGCTATACTGGAATATTGAAGCGCAATAATAAACTCCATCAACTAAAAATATTTTAGCAAATATTGGCTATAATCCCAGTCTATACTTTTATGGATTTTAGACCAATATTTCGGTGTAAAAGTTCCTTGACTCCCTGATGAGTTTATCGTATATACCGATATTGTCCATTTTCAATAACAAACTCCATCAACTAAAATTATTTTAGTTGATGGGACTGTAATAAAATCCCAGTATATACTTTTATGGATATTAGACCAATATTTTCGATGTGTTACAAACGGTGTAAATGTTCCTTGACTCCCTGATGGGTTGTGTCTTCCAAGTGGTGATTTAGCGATCTTGAAAGTGACGCAACAAATAGGGAATCACATTGTTCACCGGTCTCTGGTAAGATAGTCATGCTGCACTCAAAGCAATAATATGTCATAGCTGTATTCTTGCATAGTCGTAGAAAGAAGAAAAGATTTAAGTGTTATTATGAGACCGTTTACAATAAGGCTGTGTTGGGTACCAGGACCCCTGCAATATACACAAAGAGGTATCTGGCGAACTGACACAATGAGGCTCGAATCTTGCCCCATATGAACGGAACAAGAAGTTAAAGCCGCCCCTTTTTTCATTTTTTTAGGTTGATCTCCGATGGATTCCGTGACTCTATCATGAAATATCATGAATATAGAATGAATTGCA
Organism: Lucilia sericata; assembly: GCF_015586225.1. NCBI lineage: Eukaryota > Metazoa > Arthropoda > Insecta > Diptera > Calliphoridae > Lucilia > Lucilia sericata. The sequence goes on along the minus strand of NW_023994111.1, from coordinate 818,764 downwards.
CATTATATATGGCGTTGTTAAAAAGGTTTGATTCTAAAGAAACCGGAATTATTATTGGGGGTAGATGGTGTACACCAAGAACACTTGCACTGGATATAAAACATTATAAAATTACATAAATTTTTCTTAGCACAAAATAAATATGTCCAGCAATTTGTTTTTGTTTCATTTGTTTACGTTTTTACAGAAACTCACCACACAACAATCAAAAACAGCTGTAAGGGTTTGCTGTTTTATCAAAAGGTTGTTTTATTAACGGGTATCCCTTTAATATGTTTTTACAAGTAGAAGACGCTCAACCATGATGTAATAAGTATGGTGAGAGCGTTTGGGCAACAGCACAACACACACAATATTTTTTTGTTTCTTAGAGTATGGGTTTTGTCAAAATGAAATTTCTAAAATTGAAAAATAATATATTGGAAAGAAAATGTTTGTGTTTTTCACAATTTTACCTATAAAACCGTCGATACATTTAACGTCTTATTGCTGCTTCATCTGAATTTCTTCATTTGGAATCTTTTTATCAGCATTTTCATTCATAATTTTTGGTTTGAAATTTTTTAGATTGAAAACAAAAATTAAATTTTAGGTTAGAATAAAATAAATAAATTATTTTTGACATAACCCAAGCACTTTAAATAAATAAATAATAAAAGTCAGCTGCCTTGACGATTTCACTTTACTTAGTGCATACTGCGCTAAACAAATCTATTTGTCTGAAAGGGCCCTCAAATAGTGATCATTGAAGGTGCAATTTTTCAAACATATTCTGAGTTGCTCAGTATTGATATTCAAAATTGGTGAATCGTCTAACTAGAAAAATATTTTATAAATGTCCTTAATATGCTAAAAACCTAAAGGTGACAGCTAGAAAACATTTTTAAAAATATAAAAAACGTTGATTTGATACAAATTTATGTCTCTTCTCAGTCACCGTATTTTCTATTTCGGAAAGGTATTGTGACGATAAATACGGAAGATTTGATAGTGGGTGTATCGGATGAATTTTTATTTTACATCTGAGCTTTATTATTATAATTTTATTGGTAATTAAAATGTGGTTAATAACTTTTATTTATTTACCAATTTAATGCACAGTTATATACAAATGAAATATTTTACCTACGTTGATATGTTTTGCTTTAAAAATCTCCTTTCAGTGCGGTTTTTTCCGAAAATCCGACTTTTCGAAATTTTCCAACGGTAACGCTGTCCACCAGAATATATTTGAGTTTAACCGTCTTGTCTATACCCGAGCAAAATTACGTACATCAATACCCAACATACCCGAGTATGTCATACAATTTATATGGCCATTTCATCTTTTTATACATTTCTAGTTTATAATTCAGATAATTATTAAAACTAATATAATAAAACGTCTGTATATATAAATTAAATAGTTTTTGATCATAAACCATTAAATTTTAGCAATTTTTTTAATGTTTTCTTATTGCTTTCCTGTTAACAAAAATGTCATATGCAAAAAACCTAAAGAAAAACGCCTTCATAACGTACATATAATGTACATTATGCAGAATTTGACTTCAAGAAGCTATTACTCTGTGACCGGGAAAGATAATTGAACAAAACTTTTTATATATTATTTATTAAGGTGCAAAAAAATCGATTAGCATTAAAGAAATTGTTTTTGCTTTCATAAGTAAGGAACTTTTTTGCAAAAAAACATTGTCATGGTCAAAAATTAAAATTTTAAAATTTAAACTTAAATATTTTTGTTTATATTCCCATGTCTATATTAGACAAATATTTATTATCCTAAACGTCAAATTGTTATCATGATAAAAAATTAGCAGGTACAGACGGCATTTCTTAGCGTTATAACGTCGTTATGACAGTGTTGTCTAAACAATTTTTTAGACAACGTTGTCTTGATAACAAACGTCATTTTATTGTAAAATTTGTTTAGAATTTTGTTTTTGTGAAATTAAAATTGATTTTTAGCATAAGTTTTAGTGAAATTAGTGTTTATTTACAAAACTTGCATTTAATTTTAATTGTTTTTATAAAATTTAGCATTATTTCAATAAAATTATCTGTGAGTTGTCGTGATAAAATCAGCATTTTGTTACCCCTATGCATTAACATAAACAAAAAAGTGACAATTTTTCTGCCGACGTTTTATCAAGTATCGTGATAAATATTTGGAAAATTTTGAAAAATGTATAGAAAACATTACTCTGGAAGCATAGTCCACATTTCAAGCCGATACCATATATAGATCTCGAGATATATCACTTCAAAAATTAAAAACATACCCGGGTATGTGGGTATTGACATAACGGTTAAGTCAGTGGTGCTCAAACACATACTACCATAGACTAACATAGTTTTATTTGTGTTGGTAAAGCAGCAGAGAACAGAATTCGATTCAAAATAAAAGTATACTAATAAAATGACAACAAACTATAAAGTATATGCTAACTGTCAAATATTTATTATGGATTTTGACAGCCAGCGTCTATCAAAGTCTATATATAAAAAACTATCAACTGTTCTCTCATGTTCTCCTACATTAATTCGGCTTTCTCAAAATTTTGTTGTTGTATTTCTGTGTGTATTTTAAAAACGTCTCTATGAAACTATTTGATATATCGCAAAAAAATTTCACATGTTTGGAGCTGAGGTGTTTTCGAGTTGATTTACAGTTGTAGGTGACCGAGAATGGAATGGGGGTCAGTTTTTTTTTTAAATCCCCAAAAATCCATTTATGATCAGAATGAGCTGAAATTTTAAATATAACTACTCCTTGAGAAGATTTACAATGTGTATTTCGGTTTAAATTTTTATTCTTAAATTTTCCCGGGCCTACGGAGGGTCGCAAAATTTAAAATATCCCATAGTTTTCTGACAAAATTCTAATTAAAACAAAAACTTCTCAACAGTTATGGTGGAAGTACACAACACGCGTTGTACGCGGCAACGCGTTATAGGCTTCTGTCAAAAATAGTTGAAATAGTGTATTTTCATTTAACAAGGTAAACATTAGTTGTGTTTTGTTGCTATCAATGAGTGTTAACGCTTAAAGTTAGCAACAAAACGAACATTACCTGACTTGGCATCACTCCACAGAAGAAATCTGCTAAATCTTGAAAATATTTACATTTTCTTAAAAAAGGTTTTTTTATTTGATATTTTTTTTTGATTTAAATTTTATTTTAAAATATTTTTTTATTGTTTGACATAAACACATTAATATTTGTATTTTTGAATTGGTAGCACTTTTATCGACGTTAAAATTAACTTCTATAATTTTACACGTTAACTCCTAACGTTTATAAATTTTAAATTTATATGAAATTGCCTTTGAACGTTAGCAACAAAACACAACTATTGTAGTTTGTAACGCGTTTGCCGCGAAAAGTTCAGCAACTTTCAACTTTTAACGCATCGGCAGCTGATCAGAGTTGTATTTTGTTTTGTGTAGAATAAGAATAAACTAAAATAAAATAAATTTGTTCAACAATGGAAGAAAAGTATTAAAAAATATACAAAAACTTTAAATTTTGATTTTTAAAACAGTAATAGTCTTAAAAAACATTAAAAGAGAGATCAAAATGATGCGTGGTGTGTAACTTGGAATTTGTAATAGGATGAGATAACTGGTAAAATTTTGTTCCAATATCTTTATCCGTTCAATTTTTACATTAATTAATTTTTTTATTATTCTCATTTTTACATTAACGTTCCCACGAAAATTGGATCTCCGCTCCGGAACGACTCGATTCTTAATCGGCCAAAGATTGTCAACTCAGCAACAACTGTATCAACCGGAAGTTATTATATTTTCAATCATACCAAATACTTGTATAAAAACTAAAAACTTAATCAGCAGAAAGTTCCCAAACTTATACTCCTTTTGATATTATTAATACTTTTTTATGATTTGCAAGCCAATTTTGCTTATTAGTACTGCCCCTGAAAAGGAGTATTGTCTTTGTTACCCGTGTCTATATTAGGCAAATATTTATTATGCTAAACGGCAAATTGTTATCGTGATAAAAAATTAGGAGCTACAGACAGCATTTATTAGCGTTATAGCGTCGTTATGACAGTGTTGTCTAAACAATTGTTTAGACAACGTTGTCTTGATAACAAACATTGTATTGAAAATTGTGTATAGAATTTTGTTTTTGTGCAATTAAAATTGATTTTTAACATAAGTTTTAGTGAAATTATCTATATTAAACAAATATTTATCACAGTACTTGGCAAAACGTCGGAAGAAAATTTTTCAGTTTTTTGTTTATGTTAATGCATAGCTGGGGTAATATGCTATATTTTATGAAAACAATTAAAATTAAATGCAAATTTTGTAAATAAACACTAATTTCACTAAAACGACACAAAAATAAAAATCTATATAATCAAATTTTAAAATAAGATGACGTTTGTTATCAAGACAAACAACGGCGTTGGTAATGGGCCTTGAATAGTCGAATGCGACTGTTAACAAGGTAGTCAGGCGGCAACACCGGGTGTGGCACACCCAGGCTGGCTGAATATAAGAAGCAAAAAGCTATAAGTAGTTGTTCCACAAATGGCGAGGTACCCCTGGATTTCTCTGCAGGCACCTCTAAAGCTGCTTCAGACCAAACCGCAAAAGCAGTTGAACACCCGGCTTCGGGTTATGTTGGAAAGGGGTCGTCTAAGTCGTCTTTCTTCAGGTTCTCAAGTGCCTTCTGTACCCTCAGGTTTAGTGATGGAATCCTCCTGACCTGAGGTTGTACCATCCCCTGCCAAGTCCGGCAACCAGGCAACAATGACTCGGCACAAAAAGCCATCCAAGCGGGCTGCAACTACTAGGCGATCCGCCTTGAGAATTATTGAGCTGCTCGGGTCTAAAACACCTGAGGAACTCACCAAGGAGCAAAATGCTTCACTTCAATGGGCCAAGGCCCAAATCGCATGCACAGACAATGCTCCTCCTCCCGCTGAAGTTAAAACTGTAGCGGCGCCTAAACGTCAACGTTCAGAGAAGGAAGCCACAGTAATTAGCCAGCAATCTGGGAAGAAAAGTCCCAAACTACCGCAGAAGTCGCAAGGTCACGTGAAACTCATGACGTGCTGACGAGCGCTCGGCGTCTGCTATTGCATTACTGGGTGAGGTATGGGCTGGATCTAAGCTTGAGGTGGTGACTTCTGAGGAAATACCACTCAGGCCTAGTTCTATTGCTAAAATACCGTCTGAACCCTCCACTGCGAAGAGATCTTGGAGATCCTTCAGTGCTGTAACCCTCAGCTTCCAACTTAAGATTGGAAGGTGGTAACGGTTTCGGATGGCTTGCTTTCCTTGTTAAGAAATCTTTGGAGCCGTTGAGAGAGACTAAGGGGAAGGTCTACTATGGATTCGGTACGATCTTCTTCCGAGTCTATCGCAGTGACTCCAAAGGCGATCCCAGAGGATGTAGATATCGTGCAGTCTGTAAAAGGCGCGGAAGGCGACCAGGCCGCTGATCCTTCTGATAAAGAAGACGCTCGTTCAGTCTCTGAGATGATGAGCACCCTCTTTACTCAGAAGGACGAGGCGGCTGACGATGACAATCTTCTGGGATTATCTCAGGATATCGTCAACATCAAAGTTGTAACCAAGGATGGTGAGATTGACACAAATCAATCTTCACCACTCTAAAGCAGCATCAGCTGCACTGCTCCTCCGAGTGGCTCAAAAAGAGAGGAGCTAATAATGGTCCAAGAACCATGGATCCATCGGGATCGGGTCTGCGGACTAAACCTTGAGGGCTACAAGCTCTTATACGTTAAAAACTCAGGTAAAATACGATCCTGTATACTGGCTAAAAGCTCCTTGCACATCTTCATTTTTTCTGATTTTAGTGATGTAGATACAGTTGCAGCTGCACTGTAATATGACGGTGTAATGACATGTTTGTCCCTTATAGACCTATACTTATCACAGTGGAAAATAAAATATTCCGAGGTGTCAATAAGATCACAGTGGGGACAGTTAAAGTTGTCCTTCTTACCAATCCTGTGAAGATAAACTCCATCATAAGTATGCCCAGATAAGAGTCTGTTAATAATTTTAATATCCCTAGGGGACATATTAGAACCACTATACCACAGCCTGCTAGGAATCGTGGAATGTAATGAAAAAAAGAAAGAGCCCGTACACCGAGATCTTTCTTCATAAAATTGCTGAAATTCATACCTCAAGGTTTTTCTAATCAAATTCAAAGCCTCACCATAATTGTAAGTGACAATAGCCGGTGTACCAATGTTGGTCGCCTGTCTAGCCATGTAATCAACCTTCTCATTAAAAGAAACCCCAACGTGAGAAGGTACCCAAACAAAATGTACCTCAATAATACAGGATTGATCCGCAATTCTGTGTATGTCATACACCAATTGATTCAAAGACCGCGATTGTCGCAAAACCATTACAGAATTGATACTATCCGTAAATATGACAAGTCGAAGAAATCCCTTCTCCGCAGCAACCTCCCCTGCCTTCCTGATCGCCAAAAGTTCACCAGTAAGGGACGAGAAAACATGGGGATATCTTAGCAAGTAGAAGCGTTCAGCACATACGTCAAAAAAGGCACATCCAGTTGAATCATGCGAAATGGAGGCATACGTAGCAAGGATGTCAAAACCCTTTGATTTGTATTCCTCAAGTGAGGAAAGATAATGAGACCTGATAGCCTCAAGAGGTGTACCAGTCCTTTTGCCAAAAGGAGTGTTACATATGAAACGAAATTTATCAGACAAGCAACAGGGGTCAAGATGTGAAGCTTTGTCGAAAATTTCACGAAATTTATGATATACAAAAGAGTAACTATTATTCAGATTAGGCGCAGATTTAATCTCCCTAAACAAATCACTGTCATATAAGATGATCTTCAACAATGCCTTAGAGGCAAGTAAAGAAGCCCTTAGGTGCGGGGGCAGTTCATTCGCCAAAACATACAGAATTTGAATAGGTGTCGAAGGGCTGAAACCAAGGCAACGACGTAGATTATTATTCTGTAAGGTCCTAATCCTATTATCAATATACTGAGGAGAATGGGCCGTAACAGAGCGAGCATATTCAATCTTGCCCCTTACAAAGCTCCTATAAAAATTTAAGGCCACATCAGGTCTGAGACCTGCTTTCACACTAGTCAGTTTTTTCAGAAGATTGACCGCCGACAAAGATTCGCGAGTAACACGGTCATAGTGCTCATTCAATGATAGGGTATTCTTAATTGTCATACCAAGGAACTTAAAGAATTTCACCATTTCAATAGGTGTACCATCAATAGCCAGCTTGACAATTTTCGTGGGAGCAACTCCAAAATACATAGTCTTAGTCTTCGAACTATTAAACGTCAAGTTAAGAGAATTACAACGACTACCAAAAGAGGTAAGTTTACGGCCAAGATTCGAAACTGCAGAGTCGAAAAATTCATCATATGAAACAATTAAAAAGTCATCAGCATACTGAAAAACAAATGTGTTAGGGTCCTCAATCGAATGAAGGGAGGCTGTATACAGATTAAATAAAATTGGATTTAGGCAACTGCCCTGAGGTAAGCCATTGTAAACCCGAACAGACTTATCACCAAGACACAGTTCTTTATTCGACAAGAAACACATGATCCAGTCAATAATATCAAGAGGAAAACCAAATTCAACCAAAATGTCCCTCAGGATCCTAACATTGACACAATCATATGCACTGCTAATATCAACAGTGGCCAACACAACATTGTAACCCCTTGATTTCAACAAGGATACACGGAAGATGAATTCATTCAAGCATGTGGTGGTAGACATAGATTTCCTATAAGCAAAGGATCTCCTGGGCAGGCAATTAACATTATCCATGTATGACATGAGTCTCTCCTTTAACATTAAGTTAATAATCATCACAAAAACAGATATTAAAGCTATGGGCCTAAAATTGCGAAAGTCATAAATTGGTTTGTCCCTTTTGGGTATAGGTACAATCTTGACCTTCCTCCATTCACAAAGTGTTCATTCAGAACACACAATAACGAGCTTTTAGCCTCACACGATAAGGCACGAACCATCTGATATGTAACACGATCAACGCCACCTGCCGATGGCTTACGTTTGCATTCCAAAACTTTCAAAAAATCATCAATAGTAAAAGGGGTTGGACATTCCGTGGCAAGACAATGCAAGTCCATTATTGGGAACTTGATCCCTAAGATGCTCCAAAAATTCCTGATTGTTATCACTGTCACATTGGGTTTCAGGGTCATGACCCCTTACATTCTTAACAAAACGCCAGGCAGACCTAACATTCGGTTGTTGATTTAGTTCAACAATTTTCTGTTGGTAACAGTGTTTCTTAGCCAAACGAACTGCAGAAGTTAGAAAAAGCAGTAGAAATCTTAGTATTAAAATCTTCAAGAATACGAAGGCCAGGACCATTACCCTCCTTCGCAAAATAATTACGAATGAATGATGTAAATTGGGACATTACCCTCTCAAAATCAGATACTCTCTCCTTATCATTATTGGTAACAGGAGCAGAGGGATCAGTATTGAGCGGTTGCGGCATATAAAAATGGGGTTTGGGTCTCGGTGGAGGGAGTTTTCGAAGAACAACTTTGTTGTAACGACGGGAAGTGAGAATTTTATTGATTTCCTCATCCCTGTTTTTAACAGAAGCGGGTCGATCAGAACGTAAACTTGGAAATTGTCCATCATAGTCATTAAAAATATCAAATCTATTGGTCGAATAGGAATTAAGAACTTCCTTCCTGGAAAGGCGTTTTAGCGTCATTATCTTACGCACATCCTCCTATTCCCTCCATTTAGGACAGGATTTCTTGTCATTGCCTTTGTGGGAGGAATCCCCACATAGAATACACATCATTTGACAATTGCCAGAACATTCAGTCCTGGTACAATTAAGGCACCTTTTCTTTGAGCGGCATCCCTTTACAGTATGCCCCAGACGACCACAATTATTACACTGGCGTACAGGTGGATAGTACAAATTAACCGTTATATGGCAGTAGTCCAAAATAATATATTCAGGGATGTCCCCAGAGTAAAAACCTATCTTAACCGAATATGTGGGAATGTTAATATCATTGCCATCAGGTACAGTGTCACCTTCAGCCCTAGGTGCTCTTTTCATAAAGCGGTTAGCGGATACGATGGGAATGTCAGATCGAATGTTAAGACAAATGTATTCATCGTCAAGTTCAATGGGAATGTTACGAATAACCCCATATGAGTATACAAAAGAATCAGGTATAAACGAAGTTCCAGAGGACGGGATAGTGTTACTTAACTTATTCGGTGGGGAATCAATCAGTTCACCCGAAATACATCTCTTACCTAGAGCATGTGCACTTGGGAGCTTACCGTTACAAAACTGTTCAAAATCATCACTAGATGTGCTGAGCGGAACAGGGGACGGTTTACCGTCCCCTATTATGACAAATTTTTTCACCGACACCTCAGAAAAAAATTATTTCCACTTCACCAAAAACGAGACAAACAAAAAAGAAAATAAGTAAAAAGTTTAACACAAAAATTTATTTTTAAATTATAAAGTTACTAATTTGTGAAGCAAACTAGTCTCAAAATTCAGAAAACTCAAACACAAAATGCAAATTCACAAAATATTATAAAAAGCAAGATGGCCTCCAATAAGACACAATATTCTTTGTTTTTTTATTTTCGCAAATCAAAATTACTAAGCAGAATACAACTGAACACTTTAGCAAAACGATTAGAAGAGAACCTGCATGATATACCCATCATCATATGCGCTGACACTAACTCGCACCACAACTTATGGGGTAGTAGTAACACTAATATTAGAGGTGAGCAACTTTTTAATTTCATACTTAGTAGAAATTTAGTAAATAGTCTGAACCCCTATTTACTAAATTTCTACTAAATATGAAATTAAAAAGTTTATTTTTTGTATCTAATAGAAAAGAGGTACTAGATATAACGCTTGTGAGTGCTAAGCATCGCAGGTGCACAACAAATTGGACTGTCTCTAATGACTGTTCTCTATCGGACAACCGGTATATTGACTTTGCAGTTGGTACTAAAAAAGGGAATAATACTAATATTCTCAACAAGAGGAAAACAAACGGGGAGGTTCAAATTAACATGCTTAACATTTCTCTTCGGTCTCCCTCTACTATTGAGAGTACGGAGGAAATTGATGCGGCCGTTACAGAATTAATGGAAGCGTTCCGTTCGGCGACTAATATTGCCTGTAAACCCTCCACCAACAGAGGAAGATCGAAATCTCCATGGTTGGTCTCCCTATAAGTAAGAATATGATTAGGAATGCGAAGAGGAAGGCTTTGAAGGACTTCTGCTATAATGTAGAAGGATCTTCCGAAACCAATCGACTTCGTAAGATTTTGTCAACTACACAGGCCGTACCGAGTTACATCCAAAAACCCTGTGGTAGTTGGACTATGTCCAGCAGGGAATCTCTGGAAGTCCTGTTGTATACTCACTTTCCGGGATGTCAATCCATTGTATATAATGGAACAATGACTCACTTGGATTACAACACGACAAACCCTAGCTCTGTTACTATCAACAGAGAAAGGATTTGTTGGGCTCTCAAAAGTTTCGACCCATATAAATCACCGGATCCTGACGAAATTATCCCAGAAGACCTTCAGAAAAATGAATATCTTGTGATCCCATGGCTGCTATTGATTTACAAGGCATGCTTAAGTACGCTGCATATTCCTAATACGTACAACGTTGTCTTTATTCCCAAACGAAGCAAAGCATCACATACCAAACCCAAGGACTATAGACCAATTAGTTTCGCGTTCTTCGTGCTCAAGACTCTAGAATGGGTTATTGATGTTCACTTGAGATTAACCATTCCACCGGAACGAATCTCTAATTCGCAGCATGCATACACCAAAGGCAAATCTGTTGAAACAGCTCTTCATTCATTAGTTGGACACATTGAAGGTTCGCTACTGCAAAAGGAGTATTCTCTTGTCGCCTTTCTGGATATTGAAGGCGCCTTTAATAATGTTGAACCCAATGCCATCCTAACTGTGCTAGGAGGATTGGGTGTCGACTCTCAAACTCAACAGTTCATTGGGAAACTATTGAGCAACAGGGTCAATGGATGGAGTCTGTGTCACGCGACTTGCAAATCGTGGCACTCCTCAGGGGGGAGTTTTGTCTCCCCTACTGTGGAACTTGGCTATGAATACACTACTATATGAAATGGATAGAAAGAGGATTACGACTGTCGCTTATGCCGATGTCGTAGCATGGAAACTGCTCTTAACTTACTTAGTAAATGGAGTGTTTCCTGCGGACTCAGTGTAAATCCACTGAAAACCCAACTAGCTCTCTTCACGAGGAGGTATAAAATTGAAAACTGAATGGTATTAGATTGAAAACTTCGAATCACGCAAAATATCTCGGCGTAATCTTAGATAGCAAGCTATCCTGGAATCTGAATATTCAGAACCGAGTTAATAATAATAAGCCAATCTGGCTATATATACATGGAAGATGGCAGTTGGTACTACCTGGGGAATAAACCCGAAAGGTATTAACTGGATTTTCAAGGCAGTAGTCAAACCCATATTGTTCTATAGAGTTATAGTATGGTGGCAAGCAATGGAGCATACTTCACACTGTGCAACCATTGAGCGCACTATGAGAAATATTGCCATCCTTATTACTGGAGCAATGAAGACAACGCCGACCAAAGCACTGCTTACCATGTTAAACTGGTTACCAGCTGACTTAATGGCCGTTCAACTTGCCCTCAACTCTGCGATCAGACTAAATGCCTGTGGCTCATGGTCTGGTCACAGAAATTACGGGCACTCAAGAATTATAAAACAATTCGAATCACTGCATTTAAATGTTGATTACTGCATTACGAAGCCCAACTTCGTTTTTGTACAAGGATTCCACATAGGAGTTCCGAATTAGAACCCCAACCACCACCAGGTGTAACGAAAGTTTACACTGATGGCTCCAGAAGAGTGGAAAAGTGGCTGGTGGTTTCTTTATTGAAGGATTTGGTATTAAATCATCCTTCAGACTAACTAACTACGGTAGTGTTCTTCAGGCGGAAATGTCTGCTATTAAACGAGCAGCGAATTGGATAAGGTATTATCGCATATCGGGTGATATATGTATATATACTGATAGTAAAGCTGCTATCAAAAACATAGCGGATGTCTGAAGAATATCCTATGCTTTATAAATGAAACCGGTTGGTTTAGTTCTGCAAGCAGAGAGTGACATTAGAACACACTTCTTGCGACCACAAGGGTAACACACGGGACCAACTTAATGGACCCAAGTGAGCTGCTTTTCTTACAGCTGCCCTCGATCAATTGTTTAGACAACATTGTCATAACGATGCTATAACGCTAATAAATGCTGTCTGCACCTGCTAATTTTTTATCATGATAGCAATTTGACGTTTAAAAATGTATCTAATATAGACATCGGGTTGTGATGAATATTTGTCTAATATAGACACGTCTAATTTTATTCCGTAGGAACTAAAATTAACTACACTGAAGGAAAAATGCAATCTTAAATTTTGCGTTTTTGTTTTAAAAATGCAGCATTTTTTGAGAAATTAAAAAAAATGATTTTAATAATATTAAGATATAACATTGTTCTTTATATAAAAAGGCAACAAAAAAACTTTTTTAATTCAAAAATGCACTTTTTTGATTTGAAAATCAAAAAAACGTTTTAAAACGTTTACGATTTATATTTTTTATTATTACAATGAATTAAAAATGAGACGCATTTGAATCAAAAATTTTCATTTTTGTTTTATAGATAAAAACTATTTCGTAAAAAAGTTAAAATTGAAATTGTTTTCTTATTAAATTAAAATCAAATATTTTAATTTCTAATATTTGACCACATCCTTTTTCGAAAGTTTAAATTAAAACTAAAACGTTTTTTCTCTTGCAATAGAAAGCATACGGAATGATTTTCTGAAAGATTTTAAGTTTTTTGTTAAATGTAATGTGTTTTTAAAGTGAAATTAAAATGAAAAATATCAAAGAATGTTATAAATACAAAAAATACAACATAAAAAGATAAATAGAAGCATAAAAACTCTAAGAGTGGGTTTTTGAGTTGGCAATCAAATGCCAATTAATAATCAGATTAGTTAATTAAAAAATAAATTTAATCCAATGTTAATCCCCTTTGATGTTTTTGAGTACAAACTTAAACTTCGCAGTGTTGCCATAGAAAATAACAAAAAACGTCACTGTTTGCTATCAAAACAATACATGTTTCATAATTAAAGAAGAGGACAATTGTAAATTTAATATGAAAAATATTGAAAACTTAAATTTAATACAAAAAAATGTATTTTAAAGTCACCATAATCTAATCAATAAATCAAAGATTTTAATGTTTTTTAATAAAAAATTTATTAATTTTTATGTATCAGCTGTTTATACCCCGTTTACATGATAAAATTATTCGTAATACACGCTCTCATTCATCATTCAACCCCCAATTACATACATAATGACATGATTGGCCATACCAAATTTACTGCGAATTACACAAGAATTACGAATGAATGAGTGTCATCTTTAATTTTTATCGGGTATTTTTCATAATCAGCTGTTTTGTTTTCATTGGTTGGAGACAAAAAAAATAAAATTAACTTAAACAGTTGTAATAATGTAATAAACTTATTTTTGTATCATATACACACAAATATTCCAAAAAATTACGAAATAATGAATTACGAATGTGTCGTAGAAAAGGGTTAATTGCCTATTGTCATTTGGAGGCTGAATTAAGTAATTCAAATGCTACGTGAGAACTTGGTATAATTCGCAGCTGAAATTTTGTATGGCCAATCATGACATTCAGTATGTAATTGGGGGTTAAATGATGAATGAGAGCACAAAGTATACAGAGGTGTCACTTTTGACATTTAAAAAGGGCTAAAATCAGCTTTTGTTTGATTTTGAAATTGTTTGGTGAGAAGAGGTATAGTATTTAAAATACAGCTAAAAAATCATTGAAATCCTTTTGTGCGAAAGAGAGGCAAATAGTTTTTTGCTCGTGACCAGGCCTGCCAGATTTGCCGATTTATCCGCATATTGCCGATAATTTACCTTCCAAATTGGAAAGTGCCGATTTCCCGATTTTTGCTTCAAAATGCCGATTTTTTACCCAATCGAACAAATTAACGAATTTATTATAACTTTACATAAGCAAAAATTACATGGAGCTTTTAAAACAATTGGGAAAGGAAAATTTACAGTACGGTAGAACACAATTTGCTCCATCACCAATGTCAATTGGATCGATTATGAAAAGGAAACACAATTTATGTATGAAAATCCTAAATAGGTTCTAAAAGTCTGATCTAAGGGTGCTAAAGTTTTAAAATTTTTAAGAAATTTTTTATGGTTCGATAATAAATTTACATATTTTTGTGGAAAAGTTAAAAATCTGGAGAAAATTTCCCATTATAAAAATGTACTCAGCAAAATCTTTACCTATCCAGTTTTTGTTCGACGATAACCAATAACAAATGTGATAACCCCACTTTCTTGGATTTAAAATCGGCTTTGCACTAATTTTCTGTGTTTATTAATCTATTCTATTTGATTGTGCAATTTGGAATGGTTTTAACAAAAATTTAAAAAACAATATTTTTTCAAAAAACTTCTATTATTGACTAGGATTAGAACCATTAACTAATTCCACATTAGACACACGCTCTAGACAATTGGTTACAAATCCTATTGTAAAAATTAATTAATATTGTTGATAACGATCACTCACTGTCAAGTAATGTATGAAATAACTGCATCACTCATAACCAAAATTTGAAAATTTTTTACAGGGTAAATGTATAGTAATCCACAAATAATTATGCATTTACATTTTTCTGCAAAAGTGACACAAATTCTAATAGATTTTATTCCAGTAAACCAAAGTTTCGGTGTACCCTTACAAAGAGTTCTTTTATTAGACCTATTCTGAATAAAAATTCCCTGAGTTATGCATGTATGTACAACAATATTGTGATTTTTTAATTTATTTGAAACATAAGTTTCTTTGGTACAAAATAGTGTTTCTTTCAATTGTCGATTTATTGCCGATTTTTAAAATGTAAGTGCCGATAAATGCCGATTTTTTGGGAAAAAAATTGCCGATATTTCTACAAATTTATCTGGTAGCCCTGCTCGTGACGCCTCTGTATACCCTGTGACCGAATTAAGTGATTCAACTGTTCGTGTGAACTTGATATTACACTTTTGCGTTTTTTGCTCAAGTTTAAACCACCTCCATTGGGCGCTCAAACTAGCAATCAAACATAATTAACTGAGTACTCAAAAACAACTTCCGAGGATTAATTTTAATTTAATCCTTAACCGTGTACCTAAAGATTGGACCTTAGAAAGGGATTTTGTGTTGACAATTAAATGCTAATTAATAATCAGATTAGTTAATCTAAAAATAAATTTAATCTAATGTTAATCCCCTTTGATGTTTTTGAGTACAAAGTTAAACTTCGCATTGTTACCATACAAAGCAACTGAAAACAAAACGTGCTATCAAAACAATGCCTGTTTTATAAATAAGAAGAAGACTATTGGAAGTGTAACGCGAAAATTAACGAACACTTCAATTTGTCAAGTTTTTCTTAATGAAATAATGTCCAGGTAAGAGCTTTTTAAAATCTAATCAACATTAAAAAAATTTCTTATAATATAATAACTGTACTCAAAATACGTATTCTTCTTTTTTATAAAACATGCATTGTTTTGATAGCAAACAGTGAAGTCTTCCGCTCTTAAAATATTTTGGAAATTCAAGGTAGATTTTGACAGGGGTAACCAAAGTAAATTAATAAAGTAGCGACACGAGTTGTTGTACAACAAACGTCTACAAAAACCACAGGCAATTTGTTTTTGTTCGAAATACTCACTTGTCAAAATTTGTTTACAAAAATGAACCAATAATTAATGGAAAATATGGCATTATTGTTGTACTTTCCAAAAATATGTGGTTATTTATATTAAAAGTCACAGAGTTTTCTTTATTTTTTCAAAATTAGAACATTTTAAAAAATACTTAAAATACACCTTTTCACATTAAATACAACAAATTACTCAGAAATTTGTACAAAAGCAAGCGTTAAAATGAAAACAAATATGGCAACATATTTCGGTCTAGTGTGTATGCATTAGGGTG
Source organism: Lucilia sericata (assembly GCF_015586225.1). Lineage (NCBI taxonomy): Eukaryota > Metazoa > Arthropoda > Insecta > Diptera > Calliphoridae > Lucilia > Lucilia sericata. The sequence goes on along the minus strand of NW_023994111.1, from coordinate 802,540 downwards.
ATCGACTCGATTTTTCAACCGGTTTTAAAACCGGTTTTTTCTGCTTTACCAGTTTCTGAATTTGAAAAATATCAACCGGTTTTTTTGAAATGTCAACTATTCGAACTATTCGAAAACCGGTTTTTGGAAAATGTCGAATAATTGATCACCCTAGTATGCATCATATATTACGCAAGGTCAATTTATCCCTCCTATGACTATGTACTTCCATGTACCTAACGAATCAATTACAACTTTAGATATGTATATGTTAGCTTTCTTATGATATATTACTATACATATCTATACTAAAAAGTGCAAATATCTTATTAAGTAATTCATAATATTTCTCAAAATGTCTTCTTCCAACTAAATATTAGTATATCTTAATGATTTCCACACATTTCGGTTAACCGGTGTACCCCTTTTTTACTACAGGTTAACCGACGAATCGGTTTTCTAGAAATGGCCAATTTTCGGTTAACCAAAAGTCGGTTTTTTATAAACACTAGAGTATTCCTTGGAATAATTTTAAAACATATTTTTGAAATGTCAAAATTTTTGTGAAAAAGAAAAAAGCGGTAAATTTTTCCCAATTCTATGATATTTTTTTTTTTTTCATTTTATTTATTCATTATTGAATCTTTATGTAAAAATTTACAATGATTATTAAAATCTTAACCTAAACTATGACTAACGTTGTTACTGCCACTGATAATTAATCGAACTATGACTAACGTTGTTTCTGCCAATGATAATTAATAGAATTCTTCCACGAAATTTTATTATCCGATTTGGTTGAAATCTTTTACTAGTTAATTTTGGATCCGATGGAATGAAATTATACTTAACAAAGACAATTTACCTTTTCAGTGGCAGGACTAATAAGAAAAGCATTAAAATATCAAAAGGAATATATGTTTGGGAACTTTAGAAATACTTTGTAAATATGTATTTAAGGATCATATATGGATATATAAAAATGGGATCATAGTTGTTGTTGTAACAGCTTAAACTATACAATTTTTAATCCGGGGTTATGTATTTAGGTCCAAACCAAGAAATTGGGCTACTTCAGTAGGGTGAGTCCATAAAAGTAGGGTGGGCTGGACAGTTGAATATGTGGTAGGTATCATGGGGACCCTGTCCACATGCTGGGCATATATTGGGGACGGCACGGTCTATGCGGGACCAGTAGGCGTTGAGCCTGTTGCTCCATCCCGATCTCAGTTGTGCCAGAGCAACTCTTGTTTTTCGCGGCAGGTTCTTCTCTATTTCTGCTATGAGCGGTGGGCGACCTCCAAGAACGACATTCATGCGGTATTGATGGTGTTTCTATGAATGTCGTTCAAAGCTGCTGTATACGAATTCCGATCTAAGGGATCCTGAACATAACTTCGTATGCTCTCCTTGTATACACGAAGGGCCTTACTGACATGCTTCGTGGGAACATCCAACTGTGTGATGTTAAAGTTGGGATGACTCCTCCGGTGACATCCCAGGAGGAACTGTTTAGTTAGCATGACATTATGTTCCTTGACTGGGAGGACCTTAGTTGGTGCCCTGAGGTTATTTGCATGCAGCTCATTACAGTCCGTAGGGCAGCATTTTGGCAGCTCTGAATATTTATATAAGCCAATTTTTATTTTACTCGCTTCTACATTAAGTTTTCTTTCCGATTCATATAAAATTTGTATATAGTCCCGAATAAAATTACTTTCTATAGAAGAAAGAATATATGGACTTTTTGGGAAAAAACCTAAAAATACGGCACTTTTTACATGTTGCAACTTTTTTCAGAAAACTATACGACCCTCCGTAGGTCGTAGGTTAAAAAACTAAAAATAGATCGAGAAAATTTAAGAATAAAATAATCTCTTAAAGCAAAAGAGATAACTCCACATTGTAGGTCTTCTCAAGGAGTAGTTATATTTTAAATTTCAACTAATTCTGATCATAAATGGATTTTTCGCGAGTTTTTTTAAATAGTTTCAGATTCCGAATTATTTCCAAAAATAAATGTTTCTATACCACTGTGTGGTGGAGACCATAAAATACGATATAACATGATGGAGACAACTTAAACTCAAATATATTCTGGTGGAGAGCATTAAAACTCTAAAACTTATTTCTGATGGATATCATATAATACTTTTGATATTTAGTTCGGTGCTCGTACTTCCCATATGTTACAGATCGGTTGGTGTGGTTTCTCCGGACAAACAATTGACAACCTGGCAATATAAGTGCTTCATGTATGGCCATCCTAATTAGAACCCAAGAGAAATTTTAGTCTCAAGAAAAAAATAAAGCAAAATAAAAAAAACTATTAAAAGTAAACAATTTTTAAACAAAAAAATATACTTTTAATCAATGTACATAAAATTATTTTACAGATGTACATTCTTGTGGTTAGGTTGATTCATTTAAAAGTATAAGTATAAAGTATATACATACATACATACATACATACATACATACATACATACATACATACATACATATGTATTTATAAAACTACTTTATTATTCATTTATGGGAAAATATTTGGAGAAATTCATGGATACCTTGTAATCACTATATTTGAAGTATTTATATTATTATTGTGATACCATACACCATTCTCGGGACGAACCTCATCCAAACCGTTTACTTCTGATTCCCCTTTTTCTGCATTTTCTACATCAGACTCACTCATATATTTTGGTGTTGTTATTCCAAAAAAGCTAGCCAATCCTTCGCCTACATAGTCTATTCCGTTTAGAAAACGGCTACCCATTTGATATGCCTGATATTTTATGCGAGGTCCTAAAGGTAGCGATGCCTTTATAGAATAGCCATATTAAATGAATGTATATGCATAGCATATTTACAATTACTTACGATATCAATGTTGACATTCATACTTTTGTCTGTTATATCAGGTCCAATATCTTCTCCATCGCTCTCGGAAAGCTCTTCCATAATCCCATCGCTGAAGTACAATACTCGTCTAGACTTTTGTAATTCAACTGCCGTAATGCTATCACATTCAGTCTTTTCATCACTATTGCTACTTGCATCCATTGCGTTACTCATCGTAATAACTATTACATTAATTTTATTTATGGATTGATTTAAAGCTATTCATAGTAATTTATTTAAAAAAATCAATTTCGCCTAAACCTTGGTTGACCATTTGTTTACAATTGTTTGAAATCTGTACCACAAAGTGTGTTTACTTTGGTTTGTTTTGTATTGTATTGAAAGTTACAATCAGTGTTGCCACAACAAAATTTTTTTTCTAACCAAAATTCAAATAAAAAATTACCAAATTAAGAAAAAAGTAAACAAAATTATTTTTATTTGTTTCATGTTTACATTTGGGTATGAACATTAAAATAATAAATTCATTTTTTGAAGTGGAACTTGTAACTATAGTTGTGTTTTGTTGCTATCAATGAGTGTTAACGCTTAAAGTTAGCAACAAAACGAACATTACCTGACTTGGCATCACTCCACAGAAGAAATCTGCTAAATCTTGAAATTATTTACAATTTCTTGAAAAGGTTTTTTTATTTGGTAATTTTCTTTGATTTAAATTTTATTTTAAAATATTTTTTTATTGTTTGACATAAACACATTAATATTTGTATTTTTATTTTTGAATTGGTAGCACTTTTATCAACGTTAAAATTAACTTGTATAATTTTACACGTTAACTCCTAACGTTTATAAATTTTAAATTTATATGAAATTGTCTTTGAACGTTAGCAACAAAACACAACTTATGTTAAATTTCGTCGCTAAACTGATGTTATGAAGATAGTTATGAGCGTTAAAGTAATTTTCTGTAGGGGATCTTATAGAGACGTATGATCAATTATGAACCGATTCTCATAAAATCTGATAGAGATAGAGAGTACCTTTAAAACTTGATTATGATGAATTTTGTTGCTATATTGCAGTACATTATGAGCTTTAAAGTAATTTTGTGAGGAGACTTTTTTATGGGATAGAGTAGAGTATATACCGATCCTCATAAACTTTGACAAAAATATTTAAAATAAAACTTGTTTATATTGAATTCCATCGCTATACATGCCTTTTTAAGCCAGTTACTAGCAATATAGTCATTTTCTGAATAGGGCATAGTATGGGGGCTAGGTGAAATCGTTGACCGATATTTCGCATTTTCAATGCCAAACAAATTGAATGAACTAAAAATATTTTGGCAAAATATTTCAGTTTTCTGTCTTGTTTCCTTTCGACTCTATCGTGTTTTCAACAATAAATATATGTCTCTTCGTGGATACGTTAACTAATGTTATAAATATTTATTTTGAAAAATAACTGAATTTTTAACGCGTTTTAGCGCAATTCAAAAATGCTCCACATAGGACTTTTTGGAAAACAGTTTTAAATTAAAAAACCTTTCCCATTTTATGTACAGATTTGGAGATTTCGTTCGAAATTTGGGTTTAATGGGTATATTTGACCAATTATAATACCATGTAGCGGATGTTAGCATTACATCCATAACATCAGCGATATATTTACAAATTTTGTAAACGTAATCTATACAAATTATCGGACAAATTGACCAAAATTTAGAATTTAAGACGGTAAAATAAAAACTAGTACAACAACATCTAGAAAATCTAAATAAAGAACTAAAAGTTCAGAGTTTTGAAAAATGGATATTTGAAATAAAAATAGAAAATAATCAAATACTTTTATTTTCATATTTTAATATAAAAATACAAAATAGATCATGTTCAATTTCTTTGAAATAAAAAAATATAAATATCTATTTTCAAAATATTTTACTCAAATAAAATAAGCTTTTTATGGTTCAAATGAATGAAAATGTAAACAAAAGCAAATTGCTACACGAAAATAAGATTTGATACGGAATTTTAAACAGCTAAATGGAAATTACCATAACTCTATCAGAAATTACCCTTAGGATACACGAGACTTTTGGTCCATTTTTTAAGCTGAACGTACACAAAACGCTTTGAAGCGGCAACGTATTTCACGCTTTAAAAACCTTTCGGACTTTATAAGCTGCAAATTACACATCACGCGTCATTAGGTTAGGTATTTTTTTTGACATAAGCCTACAACGCGTTACCGCGTGCAGCTCGATGCTTTGCGATGCGCGTACAGCGCGATGCCCTGTGCCAACCTCCATTTAGCTTTCTAAAATTTAGCAAATTGCTTATTTTTCCAACAAAATTTCCAAGAATATTTTGTATTTTACAAATACAAAATAAGTATTTGAAACAATTTAAATTAAATATTAAATATTATTTGAGGAAAAAAATTTTAATTCAAAATAAAATACATATTTTCTGTTTTTATTTTCATTTTAAATAAATTTATTTAAAACAAGTCACAACTCTGTAAAAGTCACGGGGGGTAGTAGAAGTCAAAGATCATGAGTATCAAATCTTTGCATATATCGCGGTTATTGTTCGTCGTACGAGTTTAGGTTATTATTACAACAAGATAATACAATTTCATTTTCCTTAGCTGTGTTACTTAATAATATCAATTAGATTAATATTTTAAAGATATTGTGATACTATTCTTGCATTAATTAGCAGAAAATTCTTTATTATTTCTTATTAAATCATTTATCTTAGAATTTCGACTAATTAGCACAGTATCTGTTTATGCAAAATTTCAAATAGCTATAGAAGTTGTAATTATACTTTAAATTTAATAATCTACTAAGTACGTAGACTATTCCCACTAAATTTCATAAAAATCAAAATACAGCCTACTTCGTTTATTCATATAAGTACCGCGAGTTCTTTACATAAAAAGTTCCAATAGAAATATTAACGGAAGGACGGAAGAGATTGAATTGACCCAAAAAGTGATTTTAAGTTCATGGATGCACCAAAAGGAGATGTTAAATTGGCTAGTGTAAATAAAATAATACGGTTTTGTTATGATTTAAATCAACGCATTTAATATGGGGAAAACGCATAGGTAGTTTTGCTAAATCCTAAACCAATTAACATATCGAAAAATACCTTAGTGCATATAAGTATAAACAGTGGATGTACAAATTGCAGTAAAAAAAATTTCGAATAGTAAAAAAATTCCACATATTACCAAAATTCAAAACAGGGACGATATATTTTATTTTTAGAATAAAAGGAAACAGCGTTTAGTTCAATTATTTGCCAAAAAAAATAACCAAAACGAAAAAATAATTCACATGTACACATGATAAATAAAAATAACCAATTTTGGTTAATAATAACCAAAATATTCATAAAGATTGCCAGTGGTAGGAACATAACTCGTTCTTAAAACTCTTTAGTTTTACAATTTTATTATTATACATAAAACTTTTCCTGTTATTGTTTGATTTAAAAATATTAAATTTTTCATTATAAAAAAATTTCTTAAACAATAAACATTAATATTAAAATATAAAAAATTTAATAATTGTTTCTACACCAGGAGCATCAGATGAAAGGCCAAATCGAACTTTAAAAAACGTCATAAAAGGAAAACGGTTAGAAAAGGGTCGGGCATTCCCCTTACATTTTTTATATCATAATCCAATGAATGGCGCTAGATCCAAAAATACAACTTGTCACGGAATATGTTTAAATGTATGCATGTACCTTAGAGTGGGTCGGTCTCTTTGGACAAAAAAAGTTGTGTCAGTCACCGCCTAGTTTAGTTAAGGCCCAAATAGACTACACAAGCGGCTTGACAAACATACCTATATTTTACGTTTGTGCAAGCCTGTTGTGTAGTGTATGAGGTTTACACTGTCAACGCTCCATTGACTTAGTGAATTGAGTGCTGTTTCCAGTCTTTGTGATATCGTGTTCAGATGGAACCCTGATACTGCTACTGCAACGTCATCCGAGTATGCAACAGTCTTATATCTTTGGGTGTCCAATTTCCTGAGTAGGCTGTTTATGGCTACATTTCATAAAAGTGGTCATAGGACTCCACCTTAAGGTGTACCCCTAATTGCCATTCTTTGGATACATGCCATTCCCATTTATTTATTTATTTATTTATTTTTATTTAGTCTATGGAAATTATCCTTACAGACTGAGTATTAAATAAATTATACAATTTTCTTAATGTAAAGACTATTAATTGTTCAACTTTAAAATAATATTTCGTTTTATATAATCAACATTTAAATTGAAATCTATAAAGTTAAACATTTCGTTAAAATTACAACATAATCTCCTAAACGGATCTGACATTTCATAATTTGTTCGAAAAGTTTTAACATAAAGTGGGTTATTAAATCGTAATGTGCGTTGGGGAACATTTAATAATATCTTACTTAAAAGAAAATCGGATGATAGATTTCCATTTAAAAGATTTAAAAGAAATGAAACATTTAGCATAATTCTTCGGCTTTTTAATGTTGGCAATCGAATTAAAGCAAGTCGTGAAGAATATGATGGAAGCGTAGAATATCCTCGATATACATCTCTTAAACAAAATAGCAAAAATTGTTTTTGGACAGATTCGATACGATCAATGTAAATATTATAATAGGGGTCCCACACAATTGAGCCATATTCTAAAATTGGTCTTACCAGTGACGTAAATAATGTTTTAGTGATGAAGGGATCATTAAATTCCTTTGCCCATCGTTTAATAAAAGCTAAGATTCCTCGAGCTTTGTTAACAGTCATCGTAATATGTTGTATGAAGTTTAATTACTTTTACCGACTCTAGTTTATAACCACCGATGTAGTAGTGATCAAAAGTATCGCACCTTCTCGAAAAAGTCATGTGCTTGCATTTTTCCAGATTTAGTTCCATTAAATTATGGTTGCACCATTTATAAAAATTATACAAATCCTTTTGAAGATAAATATGGTCTGGTGAATGTTTGAGGCTTAAAAATATTTTGACATCATCTGCGAACATAAGTACATGTGAATATTTTATTGCTTCTGGCAAATCATTGATGAAAAGTAAAAATAAAATAGGGCCTAGGTGACTTCCCTGCGGAACACCGGATTTTACCAAAATATTTCTCGATATTGTAGAATTGAATTTTACGGACTGTGTTCTGCATAAAAGATATGACGTTAGCCAGCTTATATAAGTATTATCGAAACCCATTGTATCCAGTTTTTTTAGCAGAAGTTTATGATTAACTTTGTCAAACGCTTTACTAAAATCAGTATAAATGACATCAGTATGTTGACCAATAGTGAATCCTTCATTAACCAATGTTGATAATTGTAGAATATTAGTCATTGCTGAGGATCCCTTGCGAAAACCGTGTTGACAAGTCGATAGTAAGGGAGATACTTGATGGACGAGAGAGTCAGTAATACATTTTTCAAAAAGTTTTGGGATAGCGCTTAGTTTGGCTATGCCTCTGTAATTTATTATATTTGACCGATTGCCTGATTTGAATAAAGGAATGAGGAACGATTCTTTCCAAATTTTAGGGAAGTAACCAAATTTTAATGATGTATTAAATATAATTGATAAAGGTGTTGCAATAGCCGTAGAACAATTTTTCAGAATACAACTTGGTATGCGATCTGGTCCACATGACAATGAGGATTTGAAGCAATTTAAACATTTTATAATGTGTGTAGTGTCTAGTAATGGGAATGATATTGTTTGAGTAGGGGTGAACATTAAATGGATAGGTTTTATAATTATCATATTCGGCATTAGAGTAAGTAGAGGAAAAAAAATCAGCGAATAAGTTGGCAATTTCCGATTCATCACTTGACTCTGTACTTAAATAATTCAATACTTTCGGGGTGACACAAATCTTCCTTTTTGAGTTAACAAAAGTAAAGAACGACCTCGGATTATGTTTGAAATTACGTTTCATTTTGGTTAAGTAGTTTTTGTACACTTTAGCACTCAACAAATTGTATTCAGCACGAAGAATAGAATATTTCCCATAATCGAGTGTATGACCAGATATCTTGTATTTTTTATAATACATGTTAGAAAGGATAATCCTATATTGATGAAGGTCTTTTATGAACCTAATCGATGATGTATCAATACCAAGCCCTTCAAGAGTGATATGATGATGTCGGGTTTTACATTGTTAAATGCTCCTTCTATGTTCAGAAAGGCGATGATAGGCTTATGGATCTATAATCTTTTGCCTTGGTATGCGTTGTTTTCCCTCTTTGGGGATAAGATAAACGTCACATTGCAATTGGTCCATTGATCCGGTACGTAGGAATATGTAAGACAGGGTTGAAATATCCTCAGTAGCCATGATATAATCAATTCTGCGTTATATTGCAGATCAGCTGGAATTATGCCATCCGGTCCTGGTGACTTATATGGGTTAATGCTATTTATTGCCCATTTTATCATTCCCTGGTCTATAATGATTTCGACCGGGGTTTGACTATATGTTTGTGGTCTTTCCATTGTATTATCCAATGGCAAGTTACCTGGGAAATGAGTGTTCATTAATTCTTGTAAGGATTCTTGTCCACTCGTTGTCCACTTACCGTCATGCTTTTGGATATAGCCTCGAACGGTTTGTGATTTAGACAGGATTTTGCATAAACGACTTGTCTCTGAAGAGTTTTCGATGCTACCATAGAAACTTCTCCATGAGCAGCGTTTAGCATTCCTAACCTGATTCTTAAATTTATTCAATGAGGCTTTATATGTAGACCATTCACCATGTCTTTTGGCATCATAGAAGAGCTTGCGACATCTTATCCTAGTCTTCGCTATTTCCGGGGACCACCAAGGAGGTTTACTTTTACCCTTTGATACCGAAGGTTTGCATGTTGTTCTGATTGCTTCATTGAAAGAGCGTGTAAGGTTATCCACAGCTCTGTCGATGTCTGCCGTGTTGTTTATTTCTGGCATAGTTTGAAGAAGACGTGCCAGGATTCGATTTTGTTTCTCCCATCTTGCCTTTCTTCTGTTTTGAAAAGGAGTTTTCCTTTCTTGTGTTTTCTCTATCGAGAATACGAGATATCAATGATCTGAAAAGGAACAATCATCCGATACTTTCCAGTTTCGGATTATGTGAGAATGACTTGTATTTACAAGCGTTATGTCCAGTACCTCTTGTCTATTTGCAACTACAAATGTAGATTATGATTCAAATGGTGGTGCTACCCCATATTTTATTGTGAGCGTTTGAGTCTGCTCCTATTATCACAGGAATGCGGTTTTTGTTTGCTGCACTTACTTCCCTGATGACCGTGTTACTTGGCGGGGGGTCTGTATGGTCATGCACCATATAGCAGGAGAGGACCTATATTGTGGATTTCTCCGTTTCCCATGCTGTGGTTACTGTATCTTCATCACTGTAATCAGATAAAATGAAAATATTTAAGGTACTTTTAGCAAGTATACAAGATCTAATGTTACCTGTGTCTTTTGCGTATAATAATTTATAGCCTTTTACATTGATTCCAAGTATGTTGCCGTTATGGGTCCACGGCTCTTGGATCAATGCTATATCCTCACCCTGATATCCAAGGCGGAGATGTAATGTAGCTGAAGCTGCTTTAGCGTGATGAAGGTTCACTTTGATCTCCATCATGGTCAGGATCATAGACGATTGTGACGTCGGCGTCTTCTGGGTCGGTTTTTAGAAGCTCGTCTTCGTCAATCACTTCGCCCTGACTATCAAATAGATTCCCAAGCAAGTTCGTGCTTTATTGGGCGTCCATTTGGTCGTCAGAGTTAGTGGCATCGTCTACCTTTCCTCCGTCTGTGCTTACCGGTTTGGGGTCTAGTTTGTCGTCACCCCGGTAGACGCGCAGCTTGATACTATCAAAACCATAATATACCTTGTCTTGCTTCTCTCGGAGTAAAGGCAACGATTCCTTATTAAGGACCACGACCGCCTTTCTCTTTGCACCTTCAGATTAGGAGACCTTGACTACCTTCCAGTTATGGATAGGTAGGTCAGGGTTTCCACTCTGAAGGTACGCCAGAATCGCCTCTGGTTCGTGTGATTCCGCCTGGATAACAGTGATTGATCTCGGCCTGCGAGGTATCTCACTGACCGGAATCACATCAAGTTTCCCCTAGAGACGTCACCGCTAATTTAAGCAGATTTGCTGAGCGCTCGTTCGCGCACGCCAGCAGTTTTATGTGGCCTTGGTACCAGCCAGAATCATCATTTTGCGGAGATGGACCTTGAGTATTTTTTGACGAATTATCACCCATTTGTCCTGGGAGATAGCTCCGTCATTGACACTTTTGTCAACAACGGTCCCAACTAGCGGGTTTTTAGCAACTTCGCTGTAGGGTCTGTTGACTATACGAGTCTCGAATTGCTTCTGACGTATAGTCTTCGGCTGTGGGACTGCCTGGAGAGCATGTTCTTCCTCCGATCGCTGCCGTTTAGACCCTGCAGATGTAGCTTGGTCCGCTGCATCTGATGTTGTAGGAGGGTCAGAACACTATGGCTGAGACAGTAGGGCTTTAGCCCAATCTAGGGACAATTTTTCGTCCGTGTTGAGCGACTTAATTCCAAGCCACTCGACTAGACGCAACTTGAACAAAAACCTTCCTAGGTGGATCATTGCGACTAGGGCGGTTTTCGTTAGCCGTGATCCCGGTAGAGGGAGCATTAGTTGGACCCGACATCGAGTTCGACGATCCAACCTGTCCAGAAGTCGTAGGGATCACTGCTTGGTCCGCAGTGCCCGAGGCAGGGGTGTTTGCTGGCGTACCAGTTAAGGCTTGTGCAGCTAATGAGGTGCTTGCCACGACGGGCAAGTGCGTGTTAGTGCGTAAATAAACTAGTCGTGAGCAATTCCCCTCAGCGTCATGGTAAAGTGCTGTTGAAAGTTAGTTTCCTAGCCCATGTATGCCTCCACTGCGTGGGTGGTCCGTCTGAACGAGCTTATTTATTCGTGGGCACAAAATGGAAAATTACTTAGAAAAAACAAAAAACAATATAATGGAAGGAGGAGAGGACAGTCTCCCCCTAGGATTAAAAATATGTTAATAACATTTCCTAATATATAAAAATTTTTTTTTTTGCCACGCCTAGAAATACCACCCTTTTTGTTTTCTATATGTATGTATATTACGTCGTCATTTTAAGTCCGATCCTAACATATGATTTAGGATTTTTTAATTAGACGTAATGTTCTGTGCCCGACTTCTGATATCTTAGATCCTTCCTCAAAATCTGAAATTGTGGCTATATAGGAATAAAAAGCATTTAATTATATGAAATATTGGCTTTTTAAATGCCCACTTTTATGCATAAACAGCTACATATTTTATAAATCATTATTAACCGTTCTCACAAGAAAAAATTAATTTGCCAGGAAAAACAGTCGAAAACTTTTTTTGAAAATGAATTATAAAATAGAAATCCTGATTTATTTTTTCAGTTACAAACCATTTCAGATCCTATTTCCTATCAAAAAAGAAGAAAACCTAACTCTAAATATGTCCCTATAAGCAAGAAGATACGATACGAATTCGTATTGCTTATACGAAAAAAATTATTTCGGCAACGTATTGCGGAAGATAATCCCTTCGGGAGAGATTGTGCGGCGATATCTTCAGCTAATCTTATTAAGGATAAATATAAGATATCTCTCGATTATCCTTATTTATTCGAAATAAAGATAAAGTGAAATTTTGATATAAAAATTAATTTTAGTATACTTAGTTTAAATTATTTATGAATTCTCGAACAATATTCTTTAGCAGACATATTATATTTCCCAAAGAATTCCTCAAACAGCAGAAAATGTATTGCACCTCAACATTTCAAGGACATGGATTTCTTGATGAGTTTAAAGAGCAAGTAACATCGTGAGCTTAAAAAAACAATTAAAAATTCAGCTGAAATTAATAAACAAAGAATATAAAGAAATTGGGGCTTGTCAGTTGGTACGTAAAGGAGTTGTCATTCGGTACCTAACTCTAAGTATGTATTGTTAGAATTTTTGTATTAGTATTGGAGCTCCAACCACTTTCACCACACTTTCCAAACATACATACTTGCATAAAATCGTACATAAAAATTTTAGGAAAAATAAATAACATTTAAATTTCTACATTCGCAGATTTTTGTTATTTATTTTTCCTAAAAATTTTAGGAAAAATAAATAACATTTAAATTTCTACATTCGCAGATTTTTTAATTTATTTTGCCCACATCTAATCAGTAAACATTTAATAAATATATTTTTCGGACATAAAATCTCTTTTTTTTTTGCAAAAAAATAAGTTTATTTTAAATAATTTTTTCATTTTTAATTTCAACACACAAAAATTAATTGTCAAAAAAATTAAAAAAATATTTTTTTAGTTTGTGAAAAATAAAAATATTTCAGATTGTTAAATGCGATAAAATTGTGTAAAAAATTAAAAAATAGTTATGTGTTTGTGAAAAAACGTCGTTCAAGTCCTATTATCCCGGTATTTTCGCGAAAAAGTTTTGAAGTGTTGTGAGAGAATTGAGTTCCCACAAGTGTGTTGAATTTACACAGAACTCGTCTGTGAAGAGAAGGAAATGTTATTGTTGTAAAACAATGTCATAGTCCAACTTCTTATTATTCTTTGTTAATAAACTTTATAAAATTAATACAATTTTAATTTATTATAAAAAATAAACATTTTACATTTAAATTGCGATTATACGCACACGCTACCACCTTCTCTCAAAAATTAGTTTTACAAAATAAAGTTGTATTAAGAGATTGCTTTCAAAATTGTAACATTTGTGTGCAATATACGCAACTTGATTGTAAGCAAAGTTGTTTAAAAGGACGCATCGTGTATGCCTTGCATAATAAACATTTGAAAAATTTTACAAAATTTGCATTTTTAATAAATGTATTGAAATTTGGATATTAAACAAATATTGCTTTGTGCCCGTCTACACAGGGAAACTTTAGTTGATGAACTTTTTCATAATTCTCTTTTAAAGTTTCTTAATTTTTACACCAATTCGAATAGACTATAAGGTGAAGTCATTTCATTTTGCGGCAAATTTATGAAACTTTTTATATATGGAGTTTGGCAGCCTCAGGCTAAATTTCCATAGACAAAAAACAATCAGCTGTTGTTGATATAATAAACTAATAAGGTGATGCATATCAACAATTATATTTAGGAATAATTGTGATTTTTTTTCTTTATGCACATTAATATGTTTAGGAACAAATCTGACATACACCTTACCCTCTTTTAACGCTGAAAATAAAATTTGTAAAAAGAGGATAAGGTGTACTTCAAAGTAAAAAATTCAGAAACAATATACATATCGTCACCTAAAACGCAAACGGCCCTAACTAACCAAAAATTCAAAATCGATTTTATTGTTGACTACAATGTATTGCATCAAAACAAATGTACACACAAAAAATTGGACCCCTCCGACCAAAATTAGCGATTGTATTGACAAAAAACAAAAGGCCCTATCTACAAAAACATTTAAATATTAAAGCTAAAAAGTCCAATTTATTCATTTTTATATACGTCATTGTCAACTATTATAACATCTACAATAAATCGCGTTGATAGAAACAAACTTTTTAATTGAATAGTTTTTTGCTTCTCCTGTAAAATTTTAAAAATGTTAGATAGGGCCGTTTGCATTTTAGGTGACGATATAAACTGATACATTACTTTACATATTTTTCTAAAAGGTTTAATAAAATGTCCCGTGAGGTAATATAACTCTATACAAATAATTTTTCTGCAAAGATTTTCTCAATTATTATGACATCAAAAAAAACTTTAGTTTTATTTCAGAATAATCGAAGAATTAATTTCCCCTGAAACTAATTTAGCTCAATTTGATTATATTTATTATTGTTTATGTTCTAATCCTAGTTTAAAATCGGTTTAAGAAATACTTAAAAATGTACTATGGCAACTCTGGATTCATAAATTTCTATAATTTCTAGCAACAAATAAGAGTCCAAGTTACAAAATGTATTTTAAATGAATTTTATAAATTCTTGTAATACCGTGAAATAGCATTTTAAAATTAATATGAATACAATTTTACATTGGGGGGAAATGGGTTTAAGCGGTCTAGTTCTCAGATAGGCAATTGTGGCAACATTTTGATATTGAATGTGTTAATATCAGATACTGAAAAATAACGGGTCCACTTTGTTTTTATAAGGTTAAATGCTGTGATCACCATTTAAAATTGTGTTTTTGCAGTTTATCACTGAGAGAAACCTTTATGTTAGATTTTTTTGATAAGTGGTTGAGAGAAGCCGAAAAGAAAAACAAAATAACTCGCTACAATTGATTTTTATTTTGTAAACATATCTGAAAAAGTCTGCTTATGATTTTTATTCTTAAAAGCAAAACAATAAATCGCAAACATAAATACACGATTACGACACATATACACACAAAATATCTTCAGAAATCATAGCAAACAATAACTACTTACTCTCCCTCTCTCATATAAGCAAGAGAAAAAAAGGAATACAAAAACCAAGTGCTCAGCCAAAAACATAAGTAACAATACAACAGTAGTAAAAGTTATACATTATAAAGCATTCATATTATAACTGTTATTCTGAGTGATTTATTTTAAAAAACAAAAATAAATCACAATTCAGTCACATTGGTTATGTGGCCTAGTTATTTTCAGTCTCTGGTGAATAATTTGTGTAACGAATTGTAGGAGAATTCTGGAGATTTTTTGACTATATTTGCTTTTAAAATTTTTTAATTATAAAAATAAAAAGAATTTTTTTTTACAATTACAAACCTTCCCATTATAGCTGAAATGACTTCACCTCTGGGATGGAAAAATTGGTACAATGGTACTATTTTATGTTCAAAAGTACCGTGATACTTCCGAGTCTTATTTGATACTCTCAATGCATCCTTAAAATTTTAAATTTTTATTCAAATTTGAAATTCCAAGAATTTTTTAGCACATATCTACATATAATTATCAAGAATGCATCAACAAAAATTTCTAGAAAAAACGGCGAATAAAATATTACCAGGATTAAAGAAATCTAGTTTTAAAAACCACTTATTTAGAAGTACATATGTTTGCAAATTACTAATGTAGCACATTCGAAATGGAATTTCGAATTTTTTTCTTGATTGACATTATATGAATATTAATCTAATTAAAATTCCATTGTTAATATTTTATGAGAAAATTACAAAAAATTTCAATTTTGAAAAAATATTTGACTTTAAAACTTTTTATTTCCAAATGACAGAAACTCGAAGGTTTCAATTTCTATCTAATATAAAACGATATGTTTTGAAATTAAACATTCAACTATAGATAATATAAGAAATATTTGGTCAAAAATATTTGAACTTTAAAGCAAATTATTAGTGTCTTCCCGAACGTTCGGGTACGGGTTCGGAGTTCGGTAAAAAGTGAGGTTCGGTCAATGTTCGGTGTTCGGCGAAATTTTGACCGAACGCCGAACTTTTTATAAAATGTTTTTTTTTATCATATTTTTATATCATCAAAAAGTTTTAAAAATGCTGAAAATCTGTTTACAGAAGTTATCATACATCCTGGCTGTACAATAAATTTCGGATATACATAGGTACAAAACGCCTTTTTGACCGTTCGTTTTTTCGGCTGATTTGAAAAACTGTTAACCAGAAACTGATTAAAAAGCTAAGAAAAGTGAAACATTAAATTTGAATTATCTAGTTTCAATTATAAACCTTTGATTTCATTTGTAACATCGAAATTTTCTAGGTTCTTATTCTCAAACGATCTAGACATGTCTGTCAGTCAGTCTCTTGAAAGAACGATAGGACCTAAACTATTGTTGCAGTTTGATTGGTATTCAAAATGGACAAAATCGGTTTACATTTGGACATGGCCTCCATATAATGTTCGCTTTAGAAAATTACTAACGTTCATAACAGGCTTAAAAATACTAGTATTTTAATGAAATTATAGTTACATTTTTTTATGGACTAAAATTTCATATAAATTGGCAAATTGAAATTTGCGAATTGTGTTAAGTATTGTATATATATTTTTTATTTTTTTAAAAACTAATTTTACTGATTCGATAAAATTCATTTTGATTTCGATACATATTTAAAACCAAATTTTGATCACATTGGATCATGATATCATGTATACCAATATTATGATAAATACAAAAGTATAATGATGAAATATTTTGACGGTATTTAATCATGATATTTTAAAATTGTTGCAATAGCGATAATATGTTTAGACCACAATCATAATTTTAATCATAATATGTTGCTCTTAGAACATGGTTATCACAACCATTATTTTTCTCAGCGTGTTCTTACAGATAATTATATCATTGTCAATAAATCATTCAACCGTTATGTCAATACCCACATACCCGGGTATGTTTTTCATTTTTGAAGTGATATATCTCCAGATCTATGTATCGTATCGGCTTGAAATTTGGACTAGCTTTCAGAGTAATGTTTTCTATACATTTTCCAAAAATTAGTTAGATGTATATATATATATATATATATATATATATAAATATATATATATATATATATATATATATATATATATATATATATATATATATATATTGTATATAGGTTCATTAGTTTTTTTGGTATTCACTTTTTTCGAAATCCATATCCGAATACGACTGTTCAAAAAAATAGGAGTACCGTATAGTATCTAACCTAAGTTAGATTAATTTCCTTTATTCGTAGTAAATATTAAAAATTTAACATAAAACTGTTATATTTAGATGATTTTGAGCTCAGTTCATAATTATTTCATTTAAAATCCTGAAAGAAAATGTCAGAATTGACGAAAATGAAATATGTTTAAATATCTTGAAAATTATAAAAATATCGCGAAAAAAATATGAAAGTTCTCACGGTAATTTCATTAAAAGATTTTTTGAATACTTTAGGAAGTCAAATGTTTTAAAATCTCTCATAAAAAATAAACATTTTATTCAAAAACGATAAGGGCTTATCATTTTTTAAAAATTAATCCCATTAGGGCGTCCCGAATTAGTGAAACTAAGCCAAATTGTAGTTATTAAACATCGTGATCAATATTCAGTTAGCTCAGATCAATTTTTAAACAAATCTTTTTTGAAAAAATTTAATTTTAGACTATAAAGCATATAGTGAAACCCATAAAGTTTGCCAAGTAACACATTTAGAGGTGGTTTCATAAATGGATGAGTTTTTAATGCATGAATACAACAACAAATTACATTTTTAAATCTAAATAAATTCAGAAAATATATTGGAAGTCCATTAATCGAAAAATATTAAGCTAAAACCAACTTTCAAGGAAGTTGTATAATAAGAATGATTCATGATGGGTCTTGACAAAAAGGGTATGGTCTAATAAATTGTAAAACGGTATCGTAGACAAAATGTTGTAGGTAAACATATTACCCCAAGATATGTTCTCATAATCCCAATAAACAAATTTGATAAAATGGCGGTGTTGTCCTATGAAAACATTACTGATTCCAAATTGGTGGAAGCTCGTTCCATAGGAAGTAGGCCATTACTTGGTTGTCGACTTACTGATTCTAAAGCAAAACGTTAAAAGACCTTGCGTATAACATCTTTTAAGGCTTTCTGAATAAATTACTGTGTATTTATTGGTAATCGGCCACGACATGTGTCATCAAGCCCCTCAAAACCGTTGTCGGAAGGCATTAAGTTCCGGAGGCTCATAGACCCAAATTCTAAATAAAATCTTTACAAAAATTACTGATGTTGTACTGCCACACATTAATTAATAATATTTTGGATGAAAGTCCTTTCAGTTTTGTTTTTATTTTAAAAATAGTTGAACTTAAATCAAATACTCCTATTATTTTGAACAATAAATTTTGTATATAAATTTTAAAAAATAAATATTTTTTTATATAAATTTCTTAAATATTTAAAATAACGACTATAAAAATAAGAGAACAAGTTAATAAATAAATCTTTCACTAAAAAATTCATATTAAACATTTTTAAATTTCACTCCTATTATTTTGAACGCAACTGTATATATATATATATATATATATATATATATAAACCGATTTATGACCGATTTTCTATTTTTACCTCGTGTATCTATACCCAACATACCCCGGTATGTATACAAATTATATGTCAGTTGTCGGACAAAAATTAAGTTCCATTATAAATTTTATGTTTAATTTTTAGAATTATATATATTCTTGTATCTTATGAAAAAAATTGAATTAAGCAACAAATTTAGTTTCAAATACAGAGTCATGTGTCTTTATTCATAAATATATATTTGTGACATATTTGTGGACTCTGTAACATTAACAAATATGGGCCGATTTTGATGATAATAATTTGTTTTTGTTGTATATGACTTAGTACAGTAAAATTATGATTATAATAATTTTATTCTCATATAAACAAAAATATTTAAGTTTAAATTTTTAATTTTTGACCATGACTTAGCAATTTTTTTTTTGCAAAAAAGTTCCCTACTTACGAAAGCAGAAACAATTTCTTTAATGCTAATCGATTTTATACACCTTAATAAATAAAATATAAAAAGTTTTGTTCAATTATCTTTCCCGGTCACAGAGTAATAGCTTCTTGAAGTCAAAATTTTACAAAGTCAAATTCTGCATAATGTACATTATACGTTATGAAGGCGTTTTCTTTAGGTTTTTTGCATATGACATTTTTGTTAACAGGAAAGCAATAAGAAAACTTAAAAAATGCTAAAATTTAATGGTTTATGATCAAAAACTATTTAATTTATATATACAGACGTTTTATTAAATTAGTTTTAATAATTATAGGAATTATACACTAGAAATGTATAAAAAGATAAAATAGCCATATGAATTGTATGACATACCTGTATGTTGGGTATTGATGTACGTAATTTTGCTCGGGTATAGACAAGACGGTTAAAAACCAAAAATAAAAAAGTATTATTTTTCATTTAAAAAAAGTTCGTGTTCACCGAACTTTGAAAACCGAACAAAGTTCGGGTTCGGCCGAACTTTCAAATTTACCGAAGTTCGGGTTCGGTGTTCGGTACCGAACGAAATTTTGAGTTCGGTCGGACTCTACAAATTATTTTTTGTTGTCATATTCAGAATATGTACATAAGAGATTTATTGACAAAAATTAATTACACTGCGCAACAAGAAAATCTTTCCCGAATGAGACCAACGGGAAATAATAGTTGTCCATCAGTAGATTTAAATTCTCAAAGGGTTTGAAAAAGTTAGCTCGAGTTTTTAATTTATAGGCATTTAAAGTTTTGCAATTTTGTGAAAAATTTTCCTATATATGTATGTATTTTATATGTATGTAATCCAATGAAATAAGTCAATATATAAATTACTTAAGGTCTTAGATAAAATACTCTACTAGAAATGTTCAAATCTTATTTGATTTATCAAAAAATAAAAATAAATATTTTAAAATTTGTACGGAAGTAAAATGGATTAGTTTACTAAAATTAGATTTTCTATGGATCCCTTCATGGTCCAACTCTGATTTTTTATATGTTGTTTTTGATATTATATACAAATTTTCTTAAAGGAATAATGAAAATGGGTGATACCGTTTTTAAGATATCCTTGACTCAAGGACATTTTTTTGATATAATTATCCTTATTTTAAAACTATAATATTTCAAAAAAAGTATTGTCAAACTACAACACATAGACATTAATTACAGTCTAAAATGATTAAAATCGGATAAATATATTAGAATATATACAATATCAATTTTAATCCTTTTTAGTAAAACTGTTAGAAATATGAACTTTGAATGTCGCACAAAGGTTGAATTTGGAAAAAATGGAGATTAATTGAAAAAGTAATATTAGTTAAAATTTTTAAAGAGTACAAAATTATACATCACTAGTAAAAATTTCAATGTCATATGTTGTTGAATTTTTTTGCTACATAGCTTTAAAGTTGAGAAATTTTTCTTGTTTTTGTAAAAAGTTGAAATAATTTAAATTCGGATTATTTTTAAACTTTATAACTTTTTTAATACTTTAAAAGTGATATTTTTATTATGGAATCATGAACTTCGGCCTATTAGGTGTGAAAAAAAGAATGGATTTAAAAAAACATGTTAAAATATTTTTATTATTTTTTCTTAAATATGTCCATTTCTGCGCGTTTTTCAGCAAATCACTTTTATTAAATAAATTGTAAAAATAGTCACTCATTAAAAACCAAATGTTCTTCTCATAATTGGTTTATCATCGTTTTCGTTGTTATGGTTGTTGTTGTTGTACTGAATTTTTATTTAGTTTTGATTTATGTTTACAACAGAGACGAGCAAAACCACTCATGTGATTATCGTGAATCACGCGTGATCTCAAATTATAGTGATTTTTACTTTTTTGTATTCATTCTCGTGGTCTTAATCATGGTGAGTCATAAATATATTGACGTGGGAATTTCGTTTAATGACCATGTTTGATTTTTCTTTCTCTACTATACTTACATGGTCGTGGGTAAAGGTACTCACGACCCCAACTCTAGTTTAGACAAAGCATTGAGGGCTGTTTTTTTTATTATTTAGTTCATTCTAATCAGCTAATTAGTGTTCATGTTCCTAAATAACTTAGGGATTAGGAATTTTATATGTTCCTAATAACCTCGGATCCAGTTATGTCTGGTAAAAGCAATTTATATGAAAAGAAAACTCCTTTCAACACATCAGAAGGTGGAAATATTTCAGATGAAAAATAGTTATGAGCTGGTTTATGAAGAGGAGTATAATAATTTTTGGCACCATTAACGTGTTTACCACATTTTTTAAAATAATAATAAATAATTTTAATAACACATTTTTAAAAACATATTTAAAAATGGTTAATTATAGCTACTTATTTCCAAATTAAAGCAAATTGATAAGTCATGCTCATATTCAATAAAAGTGTCAAATAAACCAAAAACAAATATTAATAATTTTTTTTATAAAATGGTTTTGCTTTGAGTGTAGTATGATTATTTATCAAGAAAAAAAATTATAAAAATTTATTTCATTAAGTTTTCAAAAATGTTGCAAAATTATTGATATCGATCTAAACCCAAATTTTGAATTTAAAGTAATTTTTTTCTATGTATGTATATACAAAACTGGATTAAAGCTCCCCTGAATTAATCTCCATTTTTGACAATTTCAACCCACTGTGCGTCGATAAAATCATAAAATGTTTGTATGTATGAAAAGAATGTGTGTACCGAATTTCATCTACATCAGAGAGGATCATGCTCAAAATTGTTTGATACTACATATGAGAAAATTTTACTGAAAAAGCTGAGTTTAAAATGCCTATAAATTAAAAATACAAGCTAACTTTTTAAAACCCTTTGGGGAATTGGGTCTATTAATTGTCTACTTTCATTTCCAGTTGGTCTTGTTCGGGAAAGAATCGAAGACCCAAAATTTGTTGCATAGTGTTATTAGCTGAATTTCTAAATTCATCATTCATGGACAAGAAATTTCATCAAATCATATCTAAAAGGTTAACATTGAGGGACAGGCAAAGATTCATCATATCAACATATAATGCCCTTTCTACTTCCGTTGTTGATTGTTTAAAAATTTCAAAATGCATAATAAATGCATTTAAGAAATTATCAACTTTCAGCAAAAAAAAATTATTTTAGTAATCTGAGATCCATAAAAGTATCCTCAGAAATATTTTTTGATACTGAAACAAAATCTAATTTTCCATCCCTCCCTCACCTTATAGTCTATTCGCCTTGGTCTACATCAACGGTGACCAGAAATAGAGTGTTTGAAACGCATATGTTGTAGCAAGATATATTAATTATAAGGTAGTGTTATCAGAACAGCTGATCGTTTTTTTCTACGATGTTTATTTTTCGCCGTGGTGTAGAATAAATGTCAAACTATGTTTACATTTTGTAATGTCGAACTTTGTTTTAATTTTGTTAATGTCAAACTGATTTCATTTTGTTTATGTGAAATTCGTTTGTTTTAAAACTAATAATAATACTACAGGAAATTAGTTTTATTTTTAAAAACATCAAATGAAATTACAAACAGATTCAAATTTATAAACATTTTTTGTTTAATAAAAATTCGGATCGATTTATTTGTCAGCTGTTTTTGACATTTCGCCTTCAAGTTCAGGCACAATTTCAAACTACATATAAAAATATTACCAATTCGCTCGGTATTCTGAATTCGCTGATGACACTACCTTATAAAATTAATATACCTTGTGTTGTAGTGTAAAATAGAAAAGAGAACATAAATGAAAATATGTGTGATTTGCACTGAAAAAAATTATATGTTTGTAGTTAGTTATTTGTGTTATTCATATCATTTGTATTATAAATGAATAATAGAAGGAATGAATATATCGATGTATGTATGTGCTAATGAAAGTATGTATTCATGCATATTTTGATGTAAGTATGTATTGATGTATTTATTTGCATACATATGTTTTAACGTATTGGTGCATAGATCTACCATGCCAGCAAATTTGAGTTTTATTTTGGATACATGAAGCTATAAAGGCTCAACTTTATGTTTCTCAGTGCTAAGTTAAAAAATTTACAAAAACAAAATACATTACTTTCTAATTTTCATCATAATTTTGTTAAATTTTAGTGCGTTTTAATATACCAAAAAGAAGCTTAAATGATAATAATTAGATAGAATAAAACTTTCAAAAACGAACACTTTTTAATGCACTAACAAGATAATTTAATGCAAAATCATTCTTGCTCTCAAAATTCAGAAGAAAAAATGTTTGCACATTTCAGTAAATATATTGAAAATTTCAGTTTGTAATAAATTGTGTTAATTTAAAATTTAATATATAAAAAACATAAGTTTAATATATAATAAACATATGTAAGAGATTAGTGAGTATAAAACAATGTTTAAATTATTCATAATGAAAGAAAAAGAGAAATAAAGTCTCTTTTATTACATAAAAGAGTGTAAAATTAGAATAATTTCCATTTTCCCTATTGTTATGTCAAAACTGGAAATTTACTACTTTTACGAACTTTTATGTTATAAAAAAGAGACTTGAAACTGAAACGAAATCGACTCATCAAGTTTCTTCCGAGCGGGGTCACTTTTCATTCACTCAGATTATATCAAATTAGATTGTTTTAAACTTTAAGCTGTTACGTTATGGTCACAATTTGGATAGAAATTGTTGGCAGGGTATCCATTGATGTTAATTTTGTTGTTTAAACGATAATAAAATGTTTTAATTTTATAAATAATTGTTTTAAAGTCATCAATTGAGTGTAATTTAAATGAATTTCTTTGTTTTTAAAAGTAATATTTTAATCGGTAAAACATTTCAAAGCAAAAACACGATAATTTAATATGTGAACGGTTTTATTTAAACTCATTGTGTTTTTCCAAAAACACGTTAAAAACATGAATATGTGAACATAGTATTAGCTTTTTAATAATTCATTATTGTTTTTTATTTATAAATTACTTTTCCAAACACTATTAACACCAAAAATAACTCTTTTGACTTTGCTAGGAATTCAGTAAAATTTCATTATTTTACAAGAACAAAAAATAAATTTATTCGTTTTAACCAAGAATTATTTATAAAATATGTTTTTGTATCAAAATAGTTATAAAAATTTCGGGAATAAAAATAACTTCGCAGCAAGAATTATTTATAATTTTTTTACATTTGAAATATATTTGTCCCTCTTTTAAATCTCCCGTGGTTCATTATACATTTTCCTTTGTTCATTTTTTGTAAAAATTTTTTTTGTTTGCCTCCACCATATTACTAAAATCAGCTGATTCCAGTCTATGATACTTTTCATGGAACAGTATACCCCTTTATAACTATTTCTTGCTTTATACGAATTCATCTTAATTACCGGAATTTTGATAGCTATTCTGATACAAATTCTTGGTTAAAAAGAATTACTATTAAGTCCCATGAATAAAATTTCATACAATTATCCATTTTCATATGGAACTTCAAAAAATATGTGTTGAAAATAATTATACGTGTTTTAATGTACATGCAAAGTTAAAAAAGTTGTTTGTGGTATTGATAGTTATAATGAAAAAACATTAAGGAATTATTAAAAAACAAATCCAACACACTTTTAATTAGAATCTATGCAAGTATATAATAAAATGTGGTTGTTTTCCTTTTAATTTTCATATTTTTGCAATTCTTCTTCACATACAATTTCTTCAATGTTTACATTTTTGGCTGTTTTTTTCAAACGAGCGATGAAAACAATCATACAGCTCATCTCACACACTCATCGATTTGTTAACACATTTTATTTTTTCTTTTGCTCTAAAATTTTACTTAATGGCGGAATTAAAAAAATGGTAAAATAAATGTTAACAAAACCATACGGTTCGAATTTACTTTTTTGACAGCTGTCAATGGTCTTATCTGGTTATGTGTGGTACTTTTGTGAAAAGATTTTAAATGAAATATACTATATTTCGTGTATATTTAATGGGGTGTAAGTTTTTGACAAAAATTTTCAAAAAAAAATATTAAAAAAAAACATTTTTAAATTTTTGAAACAATGAAGAAATAGCTATCTGAACTCCTTTAAACAATTTTTGCTGGGACCTATAGGTGACCCCTCTAACTCTTGCAGTTCATAATCGATGGAGCTGAAAATTTGTGTCTGTCCTACTACCCTTTGGTACAAACCTTGGTGCAAATTCATCAAAATCGAAAGTTATAGATTTTTGACCGCCATCTTGTAGAATGGTCCACTGTGCGCCGCCTAGTCTTGCTTCCGTCACAGTTTTTAATAAAAACGGATTTTTCTAAAAAAAATTGCTATAAATAGTGTTTTAAATAAAAATAATTAAAAATATGTATTTCCAAAAAATCCTGTAATCTGGCAGCACTGGTTTCAGTATACGACTGTTATGTTTGAATTACCAAATACTCAAATATGATTACTTAGTTATCTTAATTTTATCATTTTGCAACACTGTTGCTAATCTTGTATTAAATTGTCAAATCATCCATTTTCTTAAAATTGTAAAGTAATATAATTTCTGCTTGAATTGAATAAAGATAATTATATAAACGAAGTAAATACAACATTGGTGTCAGAAGTGGGATAAGATGAGTATCTCACCGGAGCAGATGAATGCAATTGCGGGTATGCTAGCGGAGGCAATGCGAAGCGCAATGGGTAGTTCTACGTCGTCTGCGTCTTCTCCTGCCCTGGAGATTTTACCACGAACACCACAGTTCTCCATTTCCGAGTACAGAGAGGTTGATGGCACAACTGTAGCGGATTACTTTACTAGGTTCGACTGGGCATTAGATTTGTCTAAAGTGCCGGAGGCCGATTTTGCAAATTATGCCCGTGTTCATATGGGAAGCCAGTTAAATGCCGCTTTGAAAATCTTGGTGAGCCCGAGAGTGCCGGGTGAACTAACATACATGGAGACTAAGAACACACTAATAAACCATTTTGATGGAAAGCGGAATAAGTATGCTGAGAGTGTGAAATTTAGATCTCTAAAACAGCAGTCGGCAGAATCCATCGCAAATTTTGCATTGCGGTTAAAACAGGGTGCAGCTTTTTGTGAGTATGGAACATTCTTAGACCGGATGCTCATTGAACAACTGTTGTTGGGGCTGGAGTCTGCAGCGGTTAAGACAAAAAGTAGTAAATCATCTGTACCACAAATGAAGAATATACAGTGTTATGGGTGTGGTGGCAACCACATTAGAGCAGAGTGCAAGTTTAAAAATTCGAAATGTTTTGCCTGTGGTAAACTGGGCCATATATCAAAAATGTGTAGAAATAAAAGTAAACAGGTGTCTGTTGAAGTGGAAGATCACGAAGTAATGCAGCAACTAAACCAAGTAGCAAAGGCAGGTAAATCGAAGGGGGTGGAACGTAAACTTTTAGATGTGTTGATTAATGGTAAGTGTGTGCAAATGGTGTTAGATACGGGATCGCCTTGCAGCATCATTAATAGAAGAAATTTATATGCTATCAAGAACAAATGGAATTTCGTCAAAGCTGATAGGAAATTCGTTAGCTATACGGGTCATAAAATAAACTGCATTGGTAGAGTGGTTGTCAACGTCACAATTGGGAAAACCACAAAATTGTTGAATATATATGTTGTTGAGGATGATCTTGACACGCTTTGCGG
This sequence comes from Lucilia sericata, assembly GCF_015586225.1. NCBI lineage: Eukaryota > Metazoa > Arthropoda > Insecta > Diptera > Calliphoridae > Lucilia > Lucilia sericata. The sequence goes on along the minus strand of NW_023994111.1, from coordinate 775,452 downwards.
CCGAGAGTGGATCCAACATTTTGCGCGTGATATTAATTTTGCTGACCTGTTTGCGTCATATGACAGCGAGGGTTGTTCCGATGTTGACATACATAATATCAACAGTATAGTGTCACATGTTTGTAACCTTACTACTAACGAGAAAACTCAATTACAACAAACAATTCAGCGGTTTGAGGAAGTCTTTGCTGAATCCGCCGGTAAGCTGACAGGTCCACCTGTAAAGGTACACATGAAACCAAATGCTACACCTATTTTTTCGCGCGCAAGAGAAGTTCTATTGGCACTAAGGGATGCTTACGCTAGGGAGATTGATGATTTGCCCACGGTAATACAAGGAATTCCAAACGTTCTTAATTAATATTTTGGAAACCACCCTGAACAGAATGAAGACATGTGGCTTGAAACTAAACAGGAAAAAGTGCATCTTTGCTGCGTCATCCGGTGAATTTTTGGGGCACATAATAGATGGAAAAGGTATACATAAGTCCACAAAACACGTCGAGGCAATCTCAAGGGCACCTAAGCCATCCACTCTAGAACAGTTACAACTTTTTTTAGGTAAAGCATCCTACTACGGAGCATTCATCCCCGATTTATCCACGAGAGAAAAGCCCCTACGGGAAATGTTGAGATCAAAGGATATGACTTGGTCTACAGAAGCAGACAGGGCATATAAGGACATCAAGACCATTCTAATGTCACCACAAGTTTTAATTCCATATAACCCTAAGTTGTCATTGTTGTTGGCAACAGACGCAAGCAGTACTGGGCTGGGTGCCGTGCTGTCGCACCTATTGGACAACGGTCAGGAGCGTCCTATTGCCTACGCCAGCCGAGCAATGAGTGATACAGAACGTCGATATTCACAGATTGATAAGGAGGCATTGGCCATAGTGTGGGCCGTTCAGAAATTTTTTAAATACCTCTATGCTAGGCGATGGACGTTAATTACAGATCACAAGCCTCTGACGCAGATTTTGCATCCGGATAAGTCACTTCCCGTGCTGTGCATTTCACGTATGGCGAATTATGCCGACTTTTTAAGTCATTTCAATTTTAATATTGTGTATAAAACATCGAAACAAAACGCTAACGCCGATTACTTGTCTCGTATAACGCCACATTGCCCACAAATTCGTCAAATAAAATCGAATAATTCCACCACATCTGAGCTGGACGAATTTGATACCTTCACTGCAGATAAAATAGAGCGCGAAACGAGAAAAGACGTGGAGCTGGGGAAAATTGTTCAACTACTATAAAAGGGATGCTGCTTACTTAAATATACAAGTCTCCTGAGGCGAACTACATGTTGTCAGATGGCTGCTTAATCTTTGAGCATAGGGTGGTGATACCTAAAAAATATCGAGAGTGTATTCTAAAAAGTTTACATGCTGCACATTTAGGAATAGTGAAAATGAAGGGAATTGCTCGCTCATTTGTATATTGGCCAAAAATAGATACTGATATAGAGGGTATGGCTAAAGAATGCGACAGGTGTTTAAGAATAGCTAATAGACCGAAAGTTTACGAGGGTCACCACTGGGAATACCCTAGAGCACCATGGGAGAGGGTCCATATGGACTACGCCGGTCCAGTTGATGGAATGATGTTGCTCATTATCACGGATGCATACAGTAACAAGATCGATAACAGCGACAGCAACAATTGAGTTGGTTGATGAGGTATTTGCAGCTTATGGCGTACCAACAATGGTTGTTACTGATAATGGTACTAATTTTACGTCGAAGGAGTTTAACGATTATTTGACTAAAGTTGGCGTCAAATATCATAAATATACCGCCCCATACCATATTATATTATTATATTATATATTTTCTACCTAATAACAAAAGAAATGCACCATGGGTAAGAGGAACAATATTAAACCGAATTGGCGATATACATTATGAAATTCGCTTTGAAGGGAGAATCATAAAAAGACACATCAACCAGATCCGCCGTGGCAACAAGATCATTAAAAGATGCCCAGTTGAAAAGAAACGATCAGGAAACAGTAATTCCTATCAACATAGAGACACATTCGAGGAGGAGACTAGTCCCGAAGGTAACTTACCTGTTCTAAGCTACACACACCCCAGTCCCGAAAATAATTTACCTGCACAAAGCTACACACCCCCAAATATCGAAGGGAAGTCGAGCACTTCAAGTGACACACCCCCAAGCTAACGATGGCCATCAGTAGAACGAGAAGAAGCTGGAAATAATAGTTCAGTGCCAAGCGTAAGAAAACCGTTCCCAACGAATGGTTCTGAAACTTCCTCTTCGCAACTAATAGGGTTCGAAACACCACCATCTGTTACAACGCGAGCTGGGGATTCCACTTCGGGAGAAGTACCACACCAGAATGCTGTAAAGCCACCACCAGCACCCCGACGGTCCTCTAGGCCGCGCAAACAAAGAGTCTTGTTCTCTCCGTAAACTTTCCGAGAAGGAGGGGAAAGGTGTTATGTTTGAATTACCAAATACTCAAATATGATTACTTAGTTATCTTAATTTTATCATTTTGCAACACTGTTGCTAATCTTGTATTAAATTGTCAAATCATCCATTTTCATAAAATTATAAAGTAATATAATTTCTGCTTGAATTGAATAAAGATAATTATATAAACGAAGTAAATACAACACCGACTATCACCCAATTTACAGATGATTTTTTTTCATGTTTGCCCAGACGTCTGTTTTCATGTTTGTCGATGATTGTTGGTAAGGGGGGTAAAGAAGAATGGGGGGAAAGAAAACAAACATGATTTGGAATTTTCATGATTCTCAGATTCCTCTTTACACTTCTTCCTACTGTTGATATTATACTCATGTAAAAAAATAAATACGTGTTTTTTTTTAATAAAAACATTAAAATTTGCGTTAAAAAATACTATTTATTATTTTTAATCAAACTAAATTGTTTTTATGTTAAAAATTTAATATTACTTTTATTACGAATAAGTAATTAAAAAGGATTATACAATTAAACAGCAAAAACATGAATAGTTGCATGTAAAAAATCACCATATAAATGTTCATGATTTATTGGAAGATTCTCAAAAGAGAATTGGAAAAAATAGACGTCTGAAAAGTCTTCATGTAAATTGCGCCTATTAGTCGACTTTCTATCTGCTTCGCCCATTGTTCCATTTGCGATTGTTGACAAGAATAATAAACTAAAGATTACGCCTTGCGCATGATATACAGTTAGATGACGTAGTTGTTCCCTTTTGAAGGTTTCCAAATATCTTTCATGTGTAGAAATTAGAATTTCTGGAAAAACTCTTATGTATATTATAATAGTTGGTAACCTTTATTTATTTTACTTTTACTAATTTAATTTACTTTGACAGTTTAGAAAAAAATATTACACCAGTTCTTGAAAAATATAAGGAATTTCGCCTTAAATTTATTCAAATATAACATTAAAAAATATAAGATGATAAATAAGTGTAGCGGAGTTCGGTAAAAAGGATCCAGAACATAGAAAAATGAAAACAAAATTTAGAGGAAAAAACATAAACATGGAGTGAACGGTGGACAAATGTAATCAGTGTTTAAAAGACTAGACTACATAAGCAGCGGGGGAAAATGCTAGGACTTCGATTCGTGGGCCTTCTAAAGACATATTTACATATTATAAAGGTTTCTCAAAAGGATTCATGCACATTTATCAAAGGATTATGTATCAAATTTTGCATGAAAATTTGCTTTATACAATTTTTATAAGTTCTAGTGTATAATTATTAATGTAATTTCCTATAAGGCCATTTTACAAATCGACTGAAAATCTTGTAAAAAGCCTTTAACGGAAGACCATCTACAGGCCTTTTTAAGCATGTCTAATTAAAACGATTTTGCAATGCGGCTGATTGTACTTGTGTCTATAGAAAAATGTCCTTAGTAAGGCCCCTATACTGAACCTTTTTCCCGTTGTGATATGTTTATTTGTTAGTTTATTTTTTTTTTTTTTGTCGAAGTTTTTTATTTTATTCTATTGCTACTTCAATAATTAGGTAGCAATAGAACGATCAACTAGTAGCAAATATTTCTATTGCTACTTATCAAAAGTAGCAATAAAATTATTTATATTTTTGGGCTACTACTCCATTTGTAGTTTATGTTTTTTTAGAACTATTTCTACTGTTACTGTTTTATTACTACTGCTATATTTTGAGATTTACTTTTTTATAAGTAGCAAAAGTTTTACAAACTTATGATTATAAAACAAAACAAATGCTACTGCTACAACATCACACAAAAAGTGAAGTGAGTGAAAAATTGTGGAAAAAGTTTTACATTGTGCCCTTTTTTCTATATATTTTTCTCACTTTTTAGTATTAAAATAATATTGAATATTTTTTTTTTTTAAATTGCAATAAATAAATAAATTTATGAATAGAATGGTTACTATCCATAAATTATAAAAATAATAAATTGTCCCACTGTTATATTTATAGCTAAAAATTATTAACCAATATTAACACAGATTGTGTGACGTCAGAGCTCCTATATGCGCAGAAAGTTTTAACTATGTTCGCCTGACGACGTAATCTTTATCCCTACATGAAATGTATGACCCACAGTGGTATAGGAAAAAAAAAAGAGGGAAATAATTCGGTAACTTCTAAACGGTTAATCCGATTTTAATGAAATTTGGTATGCACAAAGAGGAGGTGTTGTCGAGTTTAGGTTTTGAATTTGGACCTTATAGGCCTACCAGGGGCCCGGCGGGGGGTCCTCAAATTAGGACACCTCGGCTATGTTAAATTTTTAAAACGATCCTATTTCTTCATTTGAGTTCCGATTTAAAAAAAAATTTCGTATATAGAATCTCCTCATCGAGCACTATAAAAAATGTCGCAGTAAATTATCTCTTATAGTTTAGGAGATATTCGCATTTGAAAATTAAAATTTTAAAATTTTTACCGTCCTTACTTTAGTTTTTTTGATAATAGCGGGTCCAAATATTCCCGATTTTCGCCATTTTTTTTATTCGCTTAAAAACAAGTTTATATATCAAGCAGTGAAAGAATTATGTAAAAATCATGACTGAGTCCAAAGTTATAGGCATTTTAATTTAAAAAATTAAAAAAAGGCGATTTTTTGTCATTTTTTTGGGAAAAAAGTATCTTTTTCTTTTTAAGTTATCTAAAAAGTTTCTAAGAAGATGTATATAGAATTTATACTTTTTGGAAAGCTGACTTTACATAAAATACGATAAATGAAACAAAACCTAAAAATTTTTGATACCGAGGGGACCAGGTCCATCCAAAAAAACCCTATTTTTTATGGAAAATTCAATTTTGAGCAAAAATTCTCAAATCGCATAGTCGATATCAAATTATAGTGACCTGTTTTATATGACCCAATATGTTCTTAATCATTTTGTAACGGGTTTCGATAACCCCGCCCCTGGTATGGATATAATAGGCAAAAAACCAAAAAATCCCATTTTTGGGATTTTTTAAAACTTTTTTGGGAATTCCGGGATTTCTAATAAGAAAATTCGAACTTTTTATTTAATTTTAGATTTTGAGTAAAAAAATCTACCTAACTGTAAAATTTCATCAAAAAATATTCATAAATAAAATTTTTATTGCAATTTGAAAAATTTGTATCTTCGCAAAAACTGAATAAAAAACATTTTTTAATTTTTTTTTAAAAAAAGTATTCCGCGAATTTTTTAATTTTCAAAAATTATATACAGTTTTGAAAAATAGACAAAATTACCTTTCCATTGATATATAACATGCCTACCTAATGTTTTTTAAGTGACAAATTAATTAGGGAAAACTCAACATCTTTTAGAAAATTTACCTAGCACTATTATTTTCATCAATATATGTAACAAATTTAAGAGTTAATTTTATGGATGAAAATAATAGAAAATAATAATTGGAGAACTTGGTTGATTTCCTTTGTTTAGTTTTAACGTATACGTTTTTACACTGACAGGCAGATATAATAATATTTTTTGTGCATGTGCGATCCTAAAGTAGGCCTTAACTTTGGATCGCAAGCAGTGTTGCCAATTTGGTTATTATTAACTAAAATTGGTTATTTTTATTTTGCATGTGTACATGTGAACTATTTTTTCGTTTTGGTTATATTTTGCAAACAATTGAACTAAATGATGTTTGCTTTTATTCTATTTGTAAAAAGTGAAAAATAAAAAGACTTTTTTGATCTTTAGTAATAAACCAACTATGTAAATAAATATATGTACATACATATATTTTATTATAACCACCGTAAAAGAAGATGGGGGTTCTGTCATACCGTTTATAAATATTACTCATATACCCACAAAAGTAAGACGATCCAACTATGTCCGTCCGGCTGTCTGTCTATTGAAAACACAAAAGAGTCGAAACGGAACAAGATAGCTAAAATATTTTGTCAAAATATTTTCAGTTGACCCAATTTGTTTGGTTTTGAAAATGGAAAATATCGGTCAACGATTTCACCTAGCCCCCATATTAGGCCCTACTCAGAAAATGACTATATTCCTAGTAACTGGCTTGAAAAAACATGTATAGCGATGAAATTCAACATAAACAAGTTTTATTGGAGACGAAATGTTTTTGTCAAAGTTTATAAGGATCTGCACAAAATTGGCACTATCACCCATATTAAGTCCTCTCAGAAAAATACTTTAAAGCTTATAATAAGCTAAAAAACTGCAATATAGCGTCAAAATTCACCATAATCAAGTTTTAATGGAACTAAAATCTCACTTTCAAATTTTATGAGAATCGGTACATAATTTACCCTAAATTATTCATAATTTGGTTATTTTTTATTCTAATTTTGGTTAAAAAAAATATTTATTGTGGCAACACTGGTTAACCAAATTTACTGTTTTTAGTGAATAAATATTTTTCGGGCGCTGATTTTTAGCCAATGGGAGCCGACAAAATCGGCGGCGGCGCGCTGCCGAATTTGAGCCGGTTGGCTTGTTTCTCTGTTGGCAACATAGGGTTTTCATATTTTTTGCGCCGTGATTTGTTTATATTTTTGTTTCGAAATCACAACAACCGCAACACAATAAAATTATAGTTCTAAAATACATTAATTAAAAGCCAAAATGCCATTTGCAACTTTTACTAAAGTACGAGAAGTGAGCAGTGAGGACAATGTAAGAATTGTATTCAAATATTTACACACGTCTTTTAAATATTTACTGACGTTCAATGATTTAAGGTTCATCTGGCTGAAAATTTGATTCAAATTCAACCAGGAAAGAAGTGGAAAACAAAAAACGCTGGAGAAAAGTCGGCATATGTAATTTTAGAAATGTCAGATTGCCAACAAATTACAGGAATTGATATTGGTAATGAACACTCAGCATTTGTTGAAGTTTTGGTTGGAAAATCCACTTGTGGTCCTCAGGACTTTAAAGTAAGTTATTTATAATAAATTATTATAAAATACTAGAATGTATGTACCTACAAATATTATGTTTAACAATTAAGCCATATTCTTTTAGGAAATCTTAATAACATGTTCTTTTATGACACCCACTGAGAGTAAAAGTTCAAATAACACAAATAGAGTGAGGTGTTTCAGTCGTGAAGCCTTGGTTCCTTCAGTTGCAGACAGTAAATGGTCACTTGTAAAAATAATTTGTACCCAACCTTTTAATAAGCATGTTCCGTATGGGCTTTCATTTATTAAAGTTCACATCACTGAAAATGAAAAGAAAACACCATGTATAACCCAAAACAAAAATGTTGTACCTGAGCAGTTCCTCAATAAGACTACTAGTATTATTGGTAAACTAAAATATAGAGAAGATTCTCCAGATTCAGAGAGTGAAAATACTTCAAGCCTTTTTAATCGGTGGAAAAAATCAAAGGAAAATGATGTTGAAACGACTACTGCTGCTGCAATAAGGACAGCTTCAAAAAGTCCCCTAACATTAATTTCTCGACGCCTTAGTGATGTCTCCAGACAAACTTCCCAAACTATAATGTCGGAAAAAATTCCCGATCGAAATCGGGACAAATTGCTATTTGGAGACGAAAATGATGATATAGACAATGCAAATGTGAAAAAACGGGAGCGTTTATCTGAAAAAATCGAGGCCGATAAGGAAAGACGGCGTTTAGAGAAGGAAAAGGAATTGAATAAAAATAAACGTAAATCAATAGACGTTACAAAATCATTAGAAATATCAAAGAATATGAATGATAAATTAGTGGAGCCATCATGCTCAAAAACCATTAGCATTAATAAAACTTCATCGGAAGCTATGAAAAAAAGACAAAGCTCTCCTCCAGAAAATCCAAAGAAAAAGATAAAACCTACAAAGAATTTTAGACCTTTTAATCAGCTGTTGAAAGGTGTAGTTTTGGTTATAAGCGGAATACAAAATCCAGACCGAGGAGACTTGAGAAATAAAGCAATAGCTTTGGGCGCAAAATACAAAGCTGACTGGGACAGCTCCTGTACACATTTGATGTAAATAAAAAATAATTATGATAATTGCAATAAAAATGTGTCTTTTCTTTTAGTTGCGCATTTAAAAATACACCCAAATACAATCAAGTTAGAGGTAAAGGAAAAATTGTTACACGCAGCTGGATTGAAAAGTGCTATAGTTTAAAGAAGTACTTGCCATGGAGAAGGTATGCTTTGGACAGTATAGAATTAGCCAAACCGGAAAGTGACGAAGAGATTTTTGACGACACTAAGGATCCTCAAACTGCTGTAGTCAATATTGATACATCAGTAGAGAAGTCTAAAGAAGGATGTGAAGACAGGAATAATACCCTGGCTTTATATGATATTGATGACCAAAAGAATACTAATAATTCTACTTTAAATAATAACGAATCGTCTTCGGAGAGTGATACTGATGATGAAATAAAACGAATAAAGCAAGGTAAGGTATAACATGAAATACATGTAAAGATAACGTAAATGTGTATATACACATACATACATACTTTCAGTGATCAACACTGTCGATAACAACGCAATGCCGAATTCAGTTAACATATTCGAAGCATCAACTGATGAGGAAGATTACATTACAGAAAAACTAAATCAAATAAAATAATTAAACGTTATTCTTGTAATTTAAACCTTTATGCAGGGTGTTTTTTACCATTAAAACGAACAATAAAAAAAATTATTTAAAAAATTATTTTAATGACAGGTTTTTTAGTATTAAATAATTTGTCAGCTTTCATTTCAACTTTTATTTAGTTTTGACACAAACTAATTTAAAATTGTTTGAAATAGGCACAAATTGTTTACATAACACTACGCGACAAAAATAAATACCTGGGAAGTGATACTATTTTTCTTCAGATCCACCTATCTGAGTAAAACAAGAAACTGTTTATGAAATTTCTCAAACACCTCCAAAATCTTGAGATATGGGTAAAAAAAAACAGTTTTTCTCATAGTAGAAAAATATTAGAAGGTACACTGAAAATAATCCATGCTTAACTTTACGAAAAACATTTCGTAACTACTTTTTTCGTAATATATACGAAAATTTCGTGTATAATACGAAATATTGTTTAATCAACCCCTTTTATAATTTTACGAAAGTACGAAAATCTGTCGTAATATCTTTTTTCGTATATATTAAGAAACATTGTTTTCTTTTACAAAAATAATTTCGTTAAAGCATGTAATATTTAACGAAAGTAACGAATTTTTTTCGTAAAAAAATTATTCAGTAATATACAAGAATTATTTTTGATTTCACAAAAAAAAATTATTTTGTTACGATTTTTTGTTTTGTCATTTTCGTAATTTTAAGCGAGTTAAATTAAACGTAATTTTAAATTTACGGGAAATTATATGCTTAATTTCCTGTAAAATTATTTATGTGTTTTTAAAAAACATAAAAAATTTGTTTTTTTTTTTTTCTAAATTTACAATAATTATTTTGAAAGAACTAACATATTTATGTCTTTAAAAAAAATCGTAAAATGAACAATTTTTTTTTCTAAAATTATATAAAATTATTTTGCATTTTACTAAAATATTTCGTACAATTTCGAATATATTACGAAAGAATTTCGTGGTGCGAAACCACAAAGCATTTCGTACAATGTACGACATTTTTCGTGTATATTATGCATGGATTATTTTCAGTGTAGTTTCGATTTGATATTTTTGACGAGAATGGAGATTTTTGAAGTTTATTTTATTTGTAAACTAGCTATACCCAGTGTGCTTTGCTACCCTAAAAGCAATATAAATAATAAATCTTCTTAATAATTTTGCAAATTCTAACTGTAATGCTTTCCAGAGATATATTTTTTCCGAACGTTAATTAAGATTTTAATGTAATCGATGACAAATTAAAAAAAAAAAATCTAATATTTTCCCAGATATACGAAATTTTGTATTTCTTCAATTAATATTTGAAGATTGTAGCTCTAATAGTTTCTCAGATATAATAATTTTCCTATTTAATTTATATGGGGGCTCCAAGCTCCCCATGACGAAAGTCGAAAGTCGGAAAGTTCTTAGTGCAAAATTTGAAGAATTTAGTTCTATTAGTTTCCCAGATAAACCAATTTTTGTATTTTATTAATATGGGAGGTACTGCTCCCCTCATGGATAGTCCGCCAATTTATTTCCCAAAATGTTTACATGGATGTTAAAGTTACTCGTGGAAATTTTTAATATTCTAACTATAGTTTCCAAGATAAACGAATTTTTGTATTTAATTTATATGGGAGGTGCCACGACCCCTAATGCTAATCCGCCCACTTTTTGTCTTAAATAATTATTTTGATACTAAAGTTGCTCCGACAAAATCTGAAGACTCTAACTATTATATTATCTCAGACTAGCTATACCCAGTGTGCTTCGCTACCCTCATCGTAATGGAATAAAATAAATATTATTGTAAATGTATATATATCTGCAATATCAAAAAGTCCCCTATTTAAATTTATGTTTATATATTCAATATTTTAGAAAACTCAAAAAGTACCAATGAAGTACGAAAAAGTAACAAAAGACCTCTTTTATTTAATTTCATGTTCCTAAGTTCAATATTATAGAAAATTAAAAAAGTACCAGTTGAAGAACGAAAAATTACCAAAGGGTCCCCTTTTATAGATTCTCATTAACTCCGGGCTCCACATGGTTAATTTCATGTTATAAAAAACACAAAAAGTACCTTTTGAAGAACGAAAAATTACCAAAAAGTCCTCTTTTATATGTTCTCACTTACTCCGGGCTCTACGTACTTAATTTCATGTTTCTAGGTTCAATATAATAGAAAATTCAAAAAGTACCTTTTGAAGAACGAAAAAGTGCCGAAAAGTCCCCTTTTATAGGTTATCACTTAATCTTGGCTGTACTTGCTTAATTTCATGTTTCTAGGTTCAATATTATAGAAAATTCAAAAAGTACCTTTTGAAGAACGAAAAAGTACCAAAAAGTCCCCTTTTATAGATTCTCATTTACTACGGGCTCTAAATGCTTATTTTCATGTTTCTAGGTTCAATTTAATAGAAAACTCAAAAAGTACCAGTCGAAAGACGAAAAAGTACCAAAAAGTCCCCTTTTATAGATTCTCATTTACTCCGGGCTCTACATGCTTAATTTCATGTTTCTAGGTTAAATTTTATAGAAAACTCAAAAAGTACCAGTCGAAGGACGAAAAAGTACCAAAAAGTCCCCTTTTATAGATTCTCATTTACTCCGGGCTCTACATGCTTAATTTCATGTTTCTAGGTTAAATTTTATAGAAAACTCAAAAAGTACCAGTCGAAAGACGAAAAAGTACCAAAAAGTCCCCTTTTATAGATTCTCATTTACTAAGGGCTCTACATGCTTAATTTCATGTTTCTAGGTTAAATTTTATAGAAAACTCAAAAAGTACCAGTCGAAGGACGAAAAAGTACCAAAAAGTCCCCTTTTATAGATTCTCATTTACTAAGGGCTCTACATGCTTAATTTCATGTTTCTAGGTTAAATTTTATAGAAAACTCAAAAAGTACCAGTCGAAAGACGAAAAAGTTCCAAAAAGTCCCCTTTTATAGATTCTCATTTACTCCGGACTCTACATGCTTAATTTCATGTTTCTAGGTTAAATTTTATAGAAAACTCAAAAAATATCAGTCGAAAGACGAAAAAGTGCCAAAAAGTCCCCTTTTATAGATTCTCATTTACTAAGGGCTCTACATGCTTAATTTCATGTTTCTAGGTTAAATTTTATAGAAAACTCAAAAAGTACCAGTCGAAGGACGAAAAAGTACCAAATAGTCCCCTTTTATAGATTCTCATTTACTAAGGGCTCTACATGCTTAATTTTATGTTTCTAGGTTAAATTTTATAGAAAACTCAAAAAGTACCAGTCGAGGGACGAAAAAGTACCAAAAAGTCCCCTTTTATAGATTCTCATTAACTAAGGCCTCCGCATGCTTAATTTCATGTTTCTAGGTTAAATTTTATAGAAAACTCAAAAAGTACCAGTCGAAGGACGAAAAAGTACCAAAACGTCCCCTATTATAGATTCTCATTTACTCTGGGCTCTACATGCTTAATTTCATGTTTCTAGGTTAAATTTTATAGAAAACTCAAAAAGTACCAGTCGAAGGACGAAAAAGTACCAAAAAGTCCCCTTTTATAGATTCTCATTTACTCTGGGCTATACATGCTTAAATTCATGTTTCTAGGTTAAATTTTATAGAAAACTCAAAAAGTACCAGTCGAAAGACGAAAAAGTTCCAAAAAGTCCCCTTTTATAGATTCTCATTTACTCCGGGCTCTACATGCTTAATTTCATGTTTCTAGGTTAAATTTTATAGAAAACTCAAAAAGTATCAGTCGAAAGACCAAAAAGTACCAAAAAGTCCCCTTTTATAGATTCTCATTTACTAAGGGCTCTACATGCTTAATTTCATGTTTCTAGGTTAAATTTTATAGAAAACTCAAAAAGTACCAGTCGAAGGACGAAAAAGTACCAAATAGTCCCCTTTTATAGATTCTCATTTACTAAGGGCTCTACATGCTTAATTTTATGTTTCTAGGTTAAATTTTATAGAAAACTCAAAAAGTACCAGTCGAAGGACGAAAAAGTACCAAAAAGTCCCCTTTTATAGATTCTCATTAACTAAGGCCTCCACATGCTTAATTTCATGTTTCTAGGTTAAATTTTATAGAAAACTCAAAAAGTACCAGTCGAAGGACGAAAAAGTACCAAAAAGTCCCCTTTTATAGATTCTCATTTACTCCGGTCTCTACATGTTTAATTTCATGTTTCTAGGTTCAATATTATAGAAAATTCAAAAAGTACCTTTTGAAGAACGAAAAAGTACCAAAAAGTCCCATTTTATAGATTCTCATTTACTCCGAGCTCTACATGCTTAATTTCATGTTTCTAGGTTTAATTTTAAAGAAAACTCAAAAAAGTACCTGTGTAGAACGAAAAAGTAGCGAAAAGTCCTTTTATTATTAATTTCATGTTTCTATTTCAATGTCATAGAAAACTCAAAAAGGACCAGTTGGAGAATGAAAAGTACCAAAAAATATCACTTGATACCGGGGTTCCAAATAACACCCCATTAGGATATTTAGTGTTTCTAAATTTAAAAATTTTATCTAAATTGGATCATTGTGGTTGAATAAAATCAAATTTCCCGTTTTTACCCCTTTTGGTACTTTTTTTCCTCCCCATTAACGAAATAAAAATTCTATTCCAAAAAGTTGCAACATCGTAGTGGGAGCCCGTTACTATGTATTCATATGTATAAGTTAATAAACCAAAAACAATGTTTTATGAAAAAAGTACCAAAAATAGGTACAATTTTAGCCCCTTAAACGTCCGTATATCCAAAAAGTACTAAATTCATATTTTTATTTTTTCGTTAAGTTATGAAGGAGTCAAAAATGTTTTTTGAATGTGCACTGGTTTAAAAGATACATGGGGTGCGAAAAAAGTACCAAAATACAGTTTTTACCCGTTTATTCCCTAAATGGGCCGAATTTTAAAAAAGTACCAGACACCTGTCCGTTTATTTTTTAAATGAACGGCGATAAGCTTTAAACTGTTTTTGTATCTTTTCTAGTTTAGGAGATATAAGGTTACCGAATTTACCCGTTTTTACCCTTTTTTACCCCCTAAACATTCGAATTTCCAAAAATCCCGTCTTAGTGGATCTATTTGGCGGGAGACCAACCTCCTGTCCAAATTTCAGCTCTTTAGCTTCAACCGTTTAGGCTGTGCGATGATGAATCAGTCAGTCAGTCAGTAACGTTAGAATTTTATATATATAGATATACTAATTTAATATTTTCTTAATATGGGCGTGGCACGTCGCCCACGTGAAATTTCAACATAAAAGGTAGCCTATAGTTCCTTCCAGACATACAGGAAGAAACTGTGAAAATTTCAGGAAAATCGGTCCAGCCGTTTAGCAGTCTATAAAGCCCAAACAAACATCCCAACAAACCAAGCCATAATCAAAATATAACTACATTTTAAAATAAACTTATAATAAAGAATTTTCTACAACATTTCATAAGGATACTTATGATAGGTTTATTTTAATGGAAATTATAAATACTTTTAAAATAATGCTTAAAAAACGCTTCGTATAGCAACAATATTTGCAATAATACTTGCTGTACACTTAGTTAGGATAACAAGTTTTACAAATGTGATTGTAAAAGACTAATGATCGCAATAGTTTTGTAATTGTTTTCCTATAAGATATCCCGTTATTTTATTGCGTGTTTTTCTTATTATTATTCTTCTTCATTTCAGTCTTCTTGTTTAGTTTGGCAAAGGCAGTGTTTTTAAGTGTTTAAGATTGTAATTTTATAAAATAAAGTAATATAAAATTTGTGTTTAAAAATGGTAATTTAATTAATATATAAAAAATGCCACATAATAGAACAATGTGCTTTTTTATTTTATAGATTCCGCTTTTTCTATATTCTATTCTATTTCAATAATAGACTAATACGTAAAATATATATAGAAAAGTGCAAAATTGTAGAAAGTATAATTGAAAAATATCAGTAAAGTAATGAAAAATAAAAAATATGTATGAAACAAAAAAAAAATATTGTTTTAATTGAATTAATAAGCTTATAAAAATGTTACGAAAATAAGCTTATTTCAATCATGTTTCAAAAACTATTTTTCAGTAAGCTTATTTCATAATTGCGATTCTAAGCTTGTTGTAAACTGCAACTAGGAATATTATCACAAGGGTTCAATTTTCTTGATAAAATAATTGTTAACAAGCATTTTACAATAATTATCATAATAGTTTTGCAAACCTAACGCTTATGGTAGTAAGTTTGTTATAAACGAATTTTAAAGCTTTTTGGTTTGTTGGGATAGTACATACATACAAACACACTTTCATTTTTATATATATAGATATTTAAAGATAGCATTGCCACATTTAGGAAATGTGTAAAATACTTCAAGAAATTTTTAAGCAAACATGTGTAATTTAAATTTCTAATTTAAAATTCTATTTTTTTGAAAGTTACTAATTGTGCAATTCCAAAGCAACTTCAAATAATATGTACTTGAATTGAAGATCAAAAGTAAACAATTTGTTGTTTCTTTTTCTATAACACTTTTTAATTATTTTAAGTGCAACATTAAAAAAAGTTTTTCTCATAGTGGATAGACGTGTTTTAAATCGCTCTCACAAAAACTAACATTGTTATTATAAATAATTAATAAAAATATAACAAAGATAAGTAACAGCGAATGGACGATAATTAAATACTTACAGTCAAACTCGCTTATAACGAACTCGGTTATAACGAATTCTCGGTTATTACGAACAAGTTTTCAAGTCCCGCTATTTTGGTAACTATTTTCATACAAAAAACTTCTCTTATAAAGAACTCGTTTATTACGAATCCTCGTATAAAACGAACTACTTTTTCAGTCCATCAAGTACATTTTCATACAATTTTCCTTTTTTTATAACGGACTTGAAAATTATTTGTTGAAATCATAAGGATATATGTTGCTTTGTTAAAAAAAAAACTTAAATTTGTTAAGAAAAATATGAACAAAAAAATGGTGTTTTTTTGTAAAGAATATTAAATAAATTTATAAATCATATTCTTAAAATTTCGTAAAATGCCAATTTATTTTTGGAACTACAAAAACTTCACCTGTCTTATTACAAACTTCGCTTATAACGTACAAATTTGACTGGTCCCGCGGAGTTCGTTATAAACGAGTTTGACTGTATATATGTATATTTTTTAATATTAAAAATACATTTGAAAATAAAATAAATTGTTGTTGTTGTAGCAGCGACACGTGTAAAGTCGGTGTGGCTGGGTTGACAATCCTTGGTCGTTGTTCGTTGAACTCCGAGTCGTTTCGGTGCGAAGAACCGATTGTCGTGGGAACGAAAATAAATTGTCGTTTTTGTTAATGCAATTATTAACAATAACAAATTGTAGCATAACAAAAAGTATTAAAAAAGAAAAAAAGAACAACAAACCCTTAAATAAAGTGTAGTGTTTGTGTTATTGTGCATGAGTTTCTCTAACTCTCCAATAAGTGAAAGGAGGCTCTGTAGCAATGAAAAAAATGCATACATTGTTATGAGCTCTCCATACAATAACAATTATGATCCAAAAAATCATAAAAATTATTTAAATGCAAGAACAACAACAAACGAGAGATCACCTCTCCCAAGTGCGCCAAACCAAAGCAATTTTGTGGATAATAACACAAAAGAAAATATAAATAAACAACAGCAGACTCAAGAACAACAACAAACGAGAGATTTCCTCTCTCAAGTGCGCCAAAACAAGACAATTGTGTGGAAGATAGTGCAAAAAAAAAAATAGATAAACAGAAAACTAATTCAATGGTTGATGTAAATAGTAATGCTAATGTAGACAATATCACAAATAGTACCATAGTAGAAAAAGTAAAGTATAACCCAAAGTAAATTAATAAAGTAGCGACACGAGTTGTTGTACAACAAACGTCTACAAAAACCACAGGCAATTTGTTTTTGTTCGAAATACTCACTTGTCAAAATTTGTTTACAAAAATGAACCAATAGTTAATGGAAAATATGGCATTATTGTTGTACTTTCCAAAAATATGTTGTTATTTATATTAAAAGTCACAGAGTTTTCTTTATTTTTTAAAAATTAGAACATTTTTAAAAATATTATACACTTAAAATACACTTTTTCACATTAAATACAACAAATTACTCAGAAATTTGTACAAAAGCAAGCGTTAAAATGAAAACAAATATGGCAACATAAACATTTTTGACAAGTAAGTCCACAAATAGCAAGTTTAAAAAAAATAGTCAGCTGTTCAAATGAGTCTACTTTATAAATTTACTTTGGTATAACCGTTCTCTCTTTTCGTATCCATGTTAAACTTCTGATAAAGACGTGCACAGTTACAACTGTTTGCACAAGTTTTATAGTGTCTACTACGGTGAGTGCGTATTGATGAGTAGTTGAGTAGTTCTGGTACAAGTTGATATTGTTATTTTCTCAAACATAGGTTGTGTGAGTGAGTACAAAGAGAATAAGAGTAACATACTTGTTTTGCTATACGTTTGCCAAACAAATAAAATAGATAATGATGGTTGTACAACAAATAACTTATTGTATGCTGCAAGCGTATAAAAACACAGTTGTTTAGAAACATTTTTTTATTATTTTATAATGTATATTCGGTATCTCGTGATCTATATCGTAGCAAAATTTAACATAGTTAGAGCTGAGGTGTTTGCGTATCTACTTACAATCTGTAGACTCCGTAGGTCCAATGGAGTCCAGTGGTAAGGCCCTTAAAATTGGTCACCTCGACTCAATTTTTTTAAAATCAATAAAAGTGCATTTATGATCCGAATTAAAAAAAACATTTAAATGAAAAAATACCAAACAAAACTTTTGAAAGGGTCCTTAGTTTCCTAATTGAAAATCCTGATCTCAGTACAATTTTCCAAAAAATAAGTTTTTAACTTTTGTCGAAATTCATCTCAAATATTCCCTAAATTGTAAAATTTGTAAGAATATTTTTGGTCCACAAAAAGACTTTTATTTAGCGCATTACAAAGAATTGAATTTTTTCGAAATATGTAAAAATTATCGTAATTTTAAGAAAAGTTTACAAAAATATTTAGCTTTTTACTTAATGACTTTTTTAATTTATGTAGGAATTCTGAAGCACTAAAAGTAATTCTGTGGAATAAAAGTACTTCAAACAATTTTATGATTATTTTTTCTAAAAAATGTAGGAAACTTTTTTTATAATTTGTGATGAGATCATTATTTTCAATAGGTGGGAAAATTATTTTTTATTTTTTTTTTCGAGTTCACTACGACAATACACATCATTTGAGACTTGTGCCCACTTTAAATCACAAAAAGCTGTTTCTCGTTACACTTTTCTTTAGATCAGATATTAGGCTTAGACTTTTTTTGAGAGACATTTTTCAAAATTAAAAAAAAAAAATGTTCTTTTAAATGTTGTATTTTAATTTTTTTTATCAAATATATGATGATAAGGAATATCTATATATTTTCTTTTCATTTATTATTGATTTTATGTCGATTAAAAAATATAACTCTGGAGACCACCTAAGAATATTTATGTAAAATTTAATTTCAATATCCTCAAAAGTTCACTAGAATTATTTTCAGAAAATGTTGAATTACTATCAGAAAATATCACAGAAAAAAACAGATTTTAAAAAAATTCAGTTAAACTATTAAACGAAAATTTTAAAATGGTTCAATTCATTTTGTGTTTGAATCATAAAAATGTATAATCAAATACGTATTTAACAACAAAAAAATTAGAAACAAATAAAAATGTTGTGTGAAATCAATCAAAAATGAAACATCAATAAATAAAATAATTGAAAACAAGGTTTTGGTAATTGAATTCGTTTTTCATTTTAAATAAATATTAAATAAAAAAACTGAAAACTGAACTAGAACTGAACTAGAATATTAAATAAAAATATAAATAAATAAAAAATAAATATAAAAATATTCACTAATTTATTATTCATTTATTACATATTTTTCTTTTGTTTTGAAATAATCTTATTTAATATAAATAAACATACTGCATCAATATAGATTCTTTGTATTACTATAAGTAACAACAAATAGTCAAAAATATTTGTAGTACAACAGTTATTTGAGAGCAAGAAACAAATACAATACAGTATTCAACTCAAAACCATAAGCAACTGGTATTGTTTTTGTGGATAGAGTGGATGAGCACAAGCAAAAGCATACAATATCAGTTACACTCATTCTCTCATTCATACTTATAGTATTAGGTACTCACCATGGTGTATTTGTTTTACAAATACTTTGTGGTGTACTACTGCACGTCTTTAACTTCTGACGTTTAAGCGATTTATTTTTTTATATGCTACCATATTTACTTTATAAATCCAAGTTTTTTGTTTATTATTTTTTTTTTCTTTCAATATAAAAATAGAAAATATTTTTCAAACTAAATTCAAAATTTGAATTTCAAATATTCTTCAACATAAAATACAAGTAATAAAGAAAATAATAAAAATGTTAAAAACCGTTCCTCACTATGCGGACGGACCCTGCTGATTTGAAGTTTGCTTGTAAGTAGTGCGGGCCATTCTCCGTAAAACAGATATGATTTCTCTGTAATTTCTTCTTTGTGTCCAATCCAATCCAATCAAATAGGGCCTTCGGATTAACTTTAAGAGACATGCCAAGCAAAAACCTCTAGATTTCGACGGATCTTCAAAGGAATGCTACCATAGACCGACTCGCAAAAATGCAGCTTATGTTATATGATATTAACCAAAATATTTTGGGATTTGTGTTGGGTTTAATGTTGTCCGTTTGTGAGCTGGACCGTTTTGATGAAAATATCGTTAGAACAGACAATTGTTATGTTTTATCATGGTTCCCAAAATATTCTGAGTCTATCGATGGCTGATGGGTGCTTACAAATAAGACACTTTTTAGTACTTTTTTTAATTGTACAGTTTTTCTAAAATAAAATATACAACATGAGAATAATTTGATAGGTTTTTGAATCCGCGTCTAATGGTGTACTAAACTTGGAAGCATTGGATTTAGCTTTAAAACCCCTTTCAAATGATACCTCTGATTCGAATATTCTAACGAATATATGGTTTATCATCTTGATTCTTTCTGTGAATTCTTGTATCTAGTAAATAAATTCCACATTTTTTATTTCTAATTTCCTAAATATGATTTTCCCTTCTACATGTGTGGCAACGTTTCTCCTTATTTGTTTACAAAAAATAAATTTCAATAATTCTTATTTACGTCAAAAAACTTTTCATTGAGAGAGAACGGAGTTACCTTGTTTTCTTTATATCATGAATAGTACTAAGAACAATATTAACACTATGAAAACCATTAATGATAAGGAGAATCAGTTAAGTCCTATGCCAAAAAATACTGGTGTCATACCAAAAAATACTCAAAGTACATTGAGCTTGAATAGAACAGAAAAGATCCAAACAGGAATGGACCGTTACGTTACTTATACAAAACGTAAGTCCAGCCCTAGGACTTCAAAATTGGAACCAAATCCAAAACAGGCGAAAACAAATTCGGTAAGTCAGAATCGTTTTGCACTCCTTACACGTATCAACTAAAAAGTGCAAAGAGTTTGACAGTAGTTATCAAAGGTGTAGATAGTTCAGTTCCAACTGATGGCATTAAAAAAGCGCTAGAGTTTGAAGGTTATGAAGTGAAGTCCATTCACAATATATTTAACAAGGATAAAATTCCTTAGCCAATGTTTAGGGCTGAAATTATTTTTAACTCTTCACAATTAAACAAAAAGAGTGATACACATCCAATATAAAGCTTAAGATATCTTCTAAATAGCAGAATTACGGTAGAGGAACCCATTAAGCGCAGAGGTCCTCCTCAATGCCTAAATTG
Source organism: Lucilia sericata (assembly GCF_015586225.1). Classification (NCBI taxonomy): domain Eukaryota; kingdom Metazoa; phylum Arthropoda; class Insecta; order Diptera; family Calliphoridae; genus Lucilia; species Lucilia sericata. The sequence goes on along the minus strand of NW_023994111.1, from coordinate 754,510 downwards.
CCAAGAGTTCGGACACACCAGAACATTTTGCAAATTACCTTCTGTTTGTGTGAGATTTGGAGACATTCATAAGAGTCAAGAATGTCCCTAACCAAAAACAGATACTAATAAAAGAAAATGCAGTAACTGTGGTCAAAATCACACTGCAAACTATCGCGGGTGTCCAGTATTCCTACAGATCTAACAATCAACCAAGGCCAGAAGAAATTTATATGCTCAATATAAGGCTTCTAACTTCCCAAGCCTTCCTGATACTTCTAGTGCTCAATATAGAATACGACAAAAGAGGGTTCCGTTACCCAAATGAATGCAAAACAAACTTCTAGTGCCCAATGCACATGCATTAAAAGAGGGTGTACCTGTACCCGAAACAAATTCTCAAAGCTCCATTGAGAATCTAATTCAAACCATGAACAGTTTCAAGGTGAACATGCAAAATATGTTTCAACCATTGATGCAGAATCAAAGCATGCAGATCCTGCTTGAAGTACAACAATTCCAGCTACTTCAAGATATTGATGTACTACTAGTCTCTGAAACACACTTTACCCTAAAGAATTGTTTCAGAATTAACGGATACTAAACTTATGACACAAAACATCCAAGTGATAGAGCTTGTGGCTGAACAGCTATTTTAGAGAGAAAAAATATTAGGCATTTTCCAATGCCAGAATACAAAATGGACCACATCCAGGCCACATCTATAAATATACCAGATTGTAGAGTTACAATATCTTCAATATATAGTCCTCCTCGGTATAATGTTAATCGAGAGCAGTTTCTCGAATACTTTAAAACTCTTGATCCAAGATTTATAGCAGCTAGTGATTATAATGCAAAACATATTGGGGCTCTCGCCTCATTACTCCCAGAGGTAGGTAATTGTTAGAAACAATATCGCATAACAGACTAGATGCCATATCTAGTGGCTAACCTACTTATTGGCTTACAGACCTCAATAAGATTCCCGATCTAATTGACTTTGCTGTAATAAAAAAAATATAAAACGAGAATTTATTTCAGTGATCCCTTCACTGGACCTCTCGTCAGACCACTCGCCTACAATTTTAATGTTTTTAGAAACTCCAAATAAATTGTAAAACGATTATTCTTGTTTCCTTAACAAGAAGACGAACTCATTGAAAAATTACCACGAAATACAATCCGCTGTCGATATATTTACCGATATTTTACAAGACGCTGTCAATGTGTCTACACCCCCTGTCACCTTGCGAGACCATAAAAATTAGAAATGTCCTAGAAACATTGAGTCTCTTATAAAAGAAAAGAGAATACTCAGACGTCAATGGCAGCAATCGCGATCTGCGAATATAAAGGTTAAACTTAATCAGTGCCAAAGAAGACTCCATATCGCCTTAAAAAATAATAAAGAATTTAATCTGAGAAATTACCTCAAAAACTTAGACCCAACTAAGAAAACAGAATATAGTCTCTGGAAGGCTGTCAAAAATATGCAATGCCCTATTGCATATGAGTCACTCATACGCCTCCAGAATGGTGAATAGGCAAGAAATACCTCAGAAAAAATTGAAGCATTCGCCAATCACTTGGAGAATGTGTTTACTCAAAATGACACAAATTCATCTATTAGTGCCAACATTATAGATAACGAGGTTCCACACAATAAAATTCAGGCTCTCTACCATTAAGACGACAAGCAAAGGTCAAAGGCAGGAAAATCACCTGGTACAGCTAAAATTACTACCACCATGATAAGTAACCTGACCAATTCAGCACTGAAAATTATTCTGTTCATTTTTAACTCGATGCTACGTATTAGATATTTTCCTATCTCATGGAAAATATCTGATATAGTTATGATACCAAAACCAGGAAAAGATGTCACTCAAGTGACTTCATACCGTCCCATTAGCCTCTTGTCTATATTCTCAAAACTTTTCGAAAAGTTATTGCTCGAAAGCCTTATAGTACACCTTAACGATAATTGCATTATTCCTGATCATCAGTTCGGTTTCAGAAGAAAACACAGCACTATCGAACAGGTACATCGAATAACCACTCCTATTCGGAAGGCCTTGGAGAGCAAGCAATATTGTTCAGCATTATTCATAGATATTTCTCAAGCTTTTGATAAAGTCTGGCACGATGGACTAATACACAAAATTATCACATTACTATCTGCGAATGTTCACAAACTGCTTAAAAATTACATATGTGAAAGAACTTTTCAAATCAGATCTAAAGATGTGATCTCTTCACATCGTAAAATATCTGCTGGAGTAAACTAGGGATAATATACTGCAGATATGCCAACGAGCGCACTGACTCACACATCTACATTTGCGGACGATACCGCATTTGTAAGTATACATGAAAACCCTTTAATAGCTTCATCACAACTCCAGACCAGCGTTGCCACTTTGGTCCAATTGGACCAAAATTGGTAGTTTCAAATCTCTGTAATGACTTTTGGTAGTTTGGTTGGTAGGTTTAAATTTTGATCCAAATTTGGTAGGATGAGATAATTTTGATCTCATGCATATGAATTTATAAACATTTCTGACCTTGTTATGGCAAAGTAATAAGAATTTCAATTAATACGTCAATCTTAAGTTTATCCTTGTTAAGTTTATAGTTTGTTCTAAGAAAATATTAAGTTTCTATGTATTTTAACATTTCTGATTGATGAATGTTAGTAAGTTTGTTAGTTTGAAATGAGGATTTTACATAAAATCCGAAGGAATACTTCTAGGCCTGAATAAACCAATGCCTCAGCTATAACATAAACCACAGACCTACTGGAGGCCACACTAATTCATTTTTTTCTAAGAAGCCAGATTCATGAATGAATATACAATTTGGTATATTTTTTGATTCCTTACAAACGGAATCACAAAATTAATATACCCAAATCTTTTTGATGGGTATAAAAATATTAGGGTATATTGATTTTGTGATTCCGTTTGTAAGTATATATTTTTTCTACGTTCTTATTAGATTCAAAGACGATATAGCCATGTTCGCCCGTCTGTCTGTTGAAACAGTTTTTTAAGAACCGAAATCTATGTCGATTGGTTCACAATTGATCCTATTACAGCCATATAGCCCCTTTTTAGGAAAATAATTTTATTATCAATAAATAGCAAATTAGTTAACCGTAGTATAATAGAAGGATTTATCCATAAAGTAAACTATATAGTACGAAAGTATTTGGAAATTTTGTCTAAATACGTAAAAGTAAACCATTGATTCTTTGGAGCAAATCATTGTATGATATTACATATTAGTTTTAAAAATAATGAAACTCTAAACAGAAGCAATCCCAATGTCCCTAAGGAAATTTGTTAGTTTTTGGAACGTTTTGGTAGTTTTTTGTCGGAACTTTGGTAAGAAAAATAAATTGTGAGTGGCAACGCTGCTCCAGACTCACATTGGCGAATTGGAAAAATGGCTGGGCAAATGGAAAATAAATGTCAATGCAACAAAATGTACCCACGTTACATTTACTCTAAGACGACCCTGCCACCAATTTTGTAGTCGACTACGATAAAAATTCACTTCTAGTTTACTTTTACAGACTGACTATAAGCTAACTACAATGTAATGCAGAGCTGTCCCGAAATTTTGTATTTGGCAACGTAAAGAACCGACTTTTAAATACTAACTACAAGCTAACTATAATGTAATGCAGAAGTGCCTCAAAATTATCTGGAGAGAATTAATTGTATTTCAACATGTTTCTCTTGTTTCTGTATTATTATGATTTTATTTGTTAACTTTATTAGACTGACTATAAACGAACAACAATGTAATGCAGAAATGTTCCAAAATTTAGTATTTATTAACGTAAACAACCGACTTTTAAAGACTAGCTACAAGCTAACTATCATATAAAGCGGGAGTACCCCAAAATTATCTGGAGAGCAATTTGTTTCGACATGTTTTCTCATGTTTCTTTATTATTTGGAATTTTGTTTTAAATTTTTGTCATTTTCTTGTATACGTTGAGAAATTAGAGTCAGTAAATTGGAAAAATTAATTATAAAAGGTTAAATATTTCAAAACTCGGTCCCTAAATTCTGCTGATTAATACTGTAAATATAATACATTAACAGTTAACATTACACATAACATTTTAAAATTTATTTTAGATTTGGATCAATGGAAATCATGGAAATAATGAACAAATCATTCATAATTTTATGGATACCGGTGTTATTATTAGTTCCCCTGCAGAAAACTGATGTCTATTAATTTTAACGAACTAATATCATAACTTGTATTAAAGCGAAATGTAATTTAGATAACTAGTAGTTAAATTTTAAATATATTTAAATAAAATGTTATTAATTAATGCAGTAGGGAGTACAAAAGAAAACTATTACTTGACTTTTCTGCAACTAACTTTAAGTTAGTTAATAAAGAGTTACCTTTAAGCTAATTTTTTAGTAACTAACTTTAAGCTAGTTGAAAAGTCATGCAGAGTCGGACAATTGACTACTGCGTAGGACATCGCCATGTTAAAATAGTCAGTTGGCCCCATTAAAAATAATCCAAGAATCAACCATTACTAGTTGATGAAAAAGTCGGCTTTTAATTCATTTAAAGTTAGTTGAGTTGCTGGCAGGGGAGAGTTCTCCAATACACATAAACAACGTCAAAATTCCAGCTAAGGTTACACAAATAAAATTAAAGTCAGCTCAATTGCACTGGCTAATTCGCCCACGGTCTGATCTAGACTTAGAGTACAAAGTACTTTTGTACAAGACTGTCATTGAACCGATATAGCTATGGGGAACAGCATCCTCATCTTATGTTGAAAAATTGCAAAGAAAGCAGTCAGCACTGTTAAGGACAATAACAGGTGCCCCGTGTTACATTCGCAATAGTAATATTCACAGGGATCTCAATGCCCCCATAATACGTGAGGAGAGCAAACTCTCCAGTTTAACCTACCTGTCGAAACTAATGGATCACTCAAATCCCCTTGTCAGGTTAAGATTTTAATAATTATTGTAAATTTCTACTTAAGAAAGATTCAATAAAGAATAAATAAAATGAAAAAAAAATTAAGTACAACAAGTATCAATTAAGCCGAATCTTACACAATAACCACGATCAGAACATGTGTCATAACTAAAAGAAGAAGGTACAAGTTATGGAAACAGCATGAAAATGCTCTTATACAAATTTACAAAACTGTCTCTTAGAAAAAATTTATTGTACGCTCGACCCTACTTTAAGCCAACAATAAGTTGAATTCTTACAAATTTTGTCTCTGATTAAGCTTTTTTCATTAATTTTAGGTTGAAGACGAAAACTAATCATGTTTTATTCTGAAATGAAATCTAAAAATTGTAATTTTAACGTTTACAAATTTGTAAATAAAATTCCAGATAAATTTTAAAAATTTCTATTTTGATGAAAAAACTAAAATCTAGGCATTATTGGATTAATAGATGAATATTTGACAGTATTCCAATGGGTCAATACTATTTTTGGCAATTTGGAAATGCCCGCCTGTCAATCAAATCATGGCCACAATCATTTTATTTGTCTTTTTCATAGTTTATTCGCTAAATATAAAGCCATGAAGTAATTAAAGTATCAATGCAAAATATCTTCTCCGGCAATAAAATGTAGTCTTTTATCAAAGAAATTTATCAGTATTTGCAAAAATTTATTAAAAATTGCTAAAAAAATAAGTAAAAATAACAAAATGTGCATAGTGATGTTTATTTTGTCACAAAATATTCGTTATTCGAATACTTTTAATTATAATTAAAAATATATATGTTATATTCATTCATCTGAACTAAATATATATTTATTGTAGCCATGTATACATTTATTTTTCTTAAAAGTTCGTTCTTATTTTCAAAAATGTGTTATAACCAAAAATATAAAATTAAGAAAACCGACTCAACGAATATTTTATCCTAATTGTTCGCAACACTAACACAAAAAATGACAGCCAAATTGTACAGTGCTGCCAAGGTAAACAATAAACAGCACAATAGTTAATGTAGATTTATTATTTGTTTATGAATACCACAATTTTATTAATGGCTTTTAAGTCTAAAGTGTACTTTAACTATTGTGTGATTTGAATCTAAAATAAGCATTTTTTATGAATACAACTGTAAAAATATAATATCAGTTTACAAATAATTATGTTGCAATTCAATATTATGTTTTTATTAATTAATTGCTGATTGTGCTTCTTATTAGGTATAAATATGACACTTAGAATTAAGAAAGTTAGTTTATTGTAAGACGCGGTGTTATAGTGTTAAGTTAATAATGTAAAAGTGAAAGTGAAAATAAAAATATATTTTTTTTTAATATAAAATAAACATTTTAATTGGGGGCTCAACCGGGATCCTTCTTTAAAAAAGGGTCCAACCACAAATAAGTATCCTTTAAAAAGGAGAAAAAATTCAACAAATAAGTATCCTTTAAAAAGGAGAAAAAATTCAACAAATAAGTATCCTTTAAAAAAGGAGAAAAAAATCAACAAATAAGTATCCTTATAAAAGGAGGAAAAATTCTACAAACAAGTATCCTTAGAATAAGGAAAAGAATTCTACATATAAAAAATATTCCTAGAAAGAAAAAAAAGGAGAACAAGTTCTACACAACATTTTACAACTGCGAAGAAATCCGGAGTAAACCAGAGAATTTAAATGTAAGATTATTTTTATATTTATTTTTTAAGGAAATATTTTTAACTTCAAAACTGATTAATTATCTTATAAAACAATATCCTTTGAATCATATAATTTTTGTATTTGTTGTATTGATTGTGAGGCTTAAAACTGGCTTATTCAATAGAAAGTGTAGTGGACAATTTAACGGACTAAGAATTGAAATATTTAACTAATTACAGGACACTGGATATAGTTGACGAAGATTAGAAGAACTAGAAAGAAAATATAGTATAGACGACTCAGTTGACGAAATTACTGGACTATTTAGGAGTATGAAAACAAACAATATGGACACAGAACAGGTTTTACGACTAGTTACACAATCCACGGCACCACTCCTAAGAGAGTTGGAGTTGCTGAAGGTAAACTTTGACAAACTTACAGTCACAAATACTGTTACTGAATACAGACAGGAAACTATTGACGAAACCAAACTATGTGACGAAAGTTTGGACATTATTAAATCCCTTCCAAGTTTTAATGGTAAGGATAATTCGTATGTGAGTTGGCGAGAAGCAGCAAACAATTCAATGAGTCTTTACGTTAGGGGTAGTCGTAGGTACTTCGCGGCATTGACTATTTTACGCAATAAAATATTAGATGATGCAAATGACACTTTGACAAATCATGCTACTGTACACAATTTTGATGCTATAATAGCTCGTTTAGATGCCGACAAAAGGCCAATTCATATTATTGAACAGGAATTAAGTATTATGAGACAGGGTTCCTTGACTATTTTAGATTATTATAACGAAGTGAATAAGAAACTGACCTTATTAATAAATAAGACAATAATGACTCACGGTTCAAATTCTTCTTTGACAAATGAATTGAATAATAAAAATCGGCAATATGCTCTCAGGGTTTTTATTACTGGATTAAATCCGCCATTGGCAAATATTCTATTTTCAATATCACCTTCTGATTTACCTAATGCCTTAGCCAAGGCTCAGGAACTAGAAGCTAATCATGTTAGAGCTAATTTTGCAGTTCAATTTAACAGAAATCAATTCAATGGCCAAAATCCAAGAAATAACCAGAATGTTTTACGATTTCCTCCCAGAAATGACAATAACAATTTTCAGTACCAAAATAATCGACACATACGTCAGGCAAAGCCTGAACTGATGGAAATCGGCAGTTCAGCAAATCTTGCTGTCAACACAAATAAAATTCCTCAAAATGGACAAACTCAAAATTACACTCGAGGACCACAATTCGGTCAATGGCAACAACGACCACAAAACTCAATCAATTTTTTCAAAGGCCTCAATTTAATCATGGCTTAAAAAGACAACAACCAAGTGGACAGTTTAGTTCTCAACCAAATAATAAGGCACAAAGAATAAATAATTTAAATGAAACTGCTTTTTTAGACATGACCCCGGATTGCCCTATATCATCAGAATGGGAGCATCCGGAAGAACGTACAGAATTTTAATTGACAGTGGGGCAACCAGTTGTTACTGCAGCCCAAATGTCCTTACTAACAGGAAAGACTTAGTTCTTAAAAAGAGAATTAAAACTATAAATTTGATTTACAATTATTCACCATTTCTACGATGCAAGACTTTTTGGCATAAGGGAAAGATTCTATGCAATTCCCAACTTAGAATCTGATTTGTTAATAGGATATAATTTAAAAAAAAAAGCAAATATTAAACTTGATTTTGAAAATGGCACGATTACTTGTGGCAATAAAACTGATAAATTTTTAAATTTCAATAAACCTACGTCAATTTCTAGTAGAACTATTAATGATAATAATCATAGAAGCGAAATTGAGGAAAATATTATAAATAGATTTACCGACTCAGGAAATAATCTTGAGGACAAACTTTTTGTAGATGATACTCTCAATCATGAGAAAAATACAATTGATAGATTAGAAAGTGAAATTCGTAAGGAAATAGATAATTTGCATTCAAAAATTAATACAATTTTACCACTTAGAACGGATATAAAAGCTGAGATACGTACAATTGCTGAAACTCCTATATGGAGTAAGCAATATCCCTATCCCCTCTCAGTAAATTCATTCGTAAATAAAGAAATACAAAAACTATTAAATGACGGAATTATACGTCCCAGTAAAAGCCCTTACAACTCCGCAATATGGGTAGTGCCAAAAAAAGGAATTAATGAAGATGGGACTAATAAAAAATTAAATGAAAACACTATATCATATAAATATCCGATACCGAATTGTAACGTTATACTTTAAAATTTAGGAAAAGCAAAATACTTTTCCACCATTGATCTCGAATCCGGCTTCCATCAAATTTTAATGAAACCGGAAGATATTGAGAAAACTGCATTTTCCATAAATAATGGAAAATATGAATTTATTAGACTACCTTTCGGATTAAAAAATGCACCAAGCCTTTTCCAAAGCGCCATGGATAACATTTTAAGAGACTATATAGGGAAATTTTGCCTTGTCTATATAGATGATATAATAGTTTACTCTGAAAATTTAGAAGAACATAAAAAACATTTAAATATGGTAGTCCAAAGACTTAGGGATTCTAATATGAAAAACTCCTTGGAGAAATCGAATTTTTTTAAGAAAGAAGTAGAGTTTTTGGGTTATATTGTTGCCCATGGAATAATTAAAACTGATCCAGGAAAAATAGAGACTATATTAAACTACCCTGAACCTAAAACTCTTAGACAATTGAGAGGATTTCTTGGTATAACTGGATACTCTAGAAAATTTATAAAGGACTATGCCAAGATTTCAAAACCATTAACAAAATATCTTACTGGAGACAATGGAAGAATTTCACAATATGTGTCCAAGAAGACAGCAGTAGAATTCGATTTAGAGGCAAAAACCGCTTTCAATAGATTAAAAAATTTGTTAACTAACCAAGTTTCACTATCGCAACCTGACTTTAATAAAAAATTTACACTGACAACTGACGCGTCTAACGCAGCAGTTGGAGCTGTCTTAACCCAAGAGGGTAAACCTATAATTTTTATCTCAAAAACACTGACTTCTACTGAACAAAATTACGCTACAAATGAAAAAGAATTATTCGCTATAGTTTGGTCGTTAAAGACCTTGAGAAATTATTTGTATGGTGTTGCAGATTTGGAAATACATACTGACCATCAGCCACTAACATTTGCAATATCTTCTAACAATCCAAATGCAAAACTTAAGAGGTGGATGTCTTTTATAGAAGAGTATTCCCCGAAATTTGTTTATAAGCCGGGTGCGACAAATATTGTAGCAGACGCACTTTCCAGACATGTTTTGAATAATATTTCTGATGACGAGTCTTTACATAGTACACAACATTCTGCCGAAAGTAGTGAAGAACTCACTATTAAGAAAACTTCCAAACCACTTAATGAATTTAAACAACAAATTCTTTTAAGCAGGGCCAATTTCACAAATTATGAATCACTTACTCAATTTAATAGAACTAGACACATTATAGAATTTGATACAAGGGAAAATCTCAAGAACAAATTGAAAGAAATTTTACGACCAAATTTAGTGACAGCGATACATTGTTGTCCTGAAGATCTATATGAGTTTAAGGAAACAATAAAAGGAATATTTACAAAACAAGTTTGTTTTTACAAGAATCTTTGCAATTGATATTGTTAATATTAATGACCAAAAAGCCATTATTAAGGAAACTCACACTAGGGCACATAGGAGTTCTAAGGAAAATCATAAACAAGTTTATAAACAATATTATTGGCCCAGGATGATTGATCATTTTAAGGAATTTATTAGGCATTGTGATATTTGCAATAAAGCGAAATATGATAGGAAGCCAACAAAGATTCCAATTGGATAGGCTCCAATTCCTAGCAAGGAGGGAGAGTTCCTTCACATTGACATTTTTTATGCCCAAAATTTGAAATTCCTTACATGTATTGACGCTTATTCAAAATTTCTCGTAATAAAGCAAATAGAAGACAAAACAAATTTAGGCGAAAAAAAAAGACTATTCAAATTCTCAATTAATTTCAATACACACTGGACTAACAAGATTGCAAGACGGAAATTTTAAATTAATCCATTCCATAGATTTGGACAAATATGAACAAGTAATTACGAATTTAAAAGAGGAAATTCGAAGGAAAATACCTTCAAGCAACTCCATACTTCCAATAATCGACCATGAGATTGAACAGACTCGACTGCAACTAAACAATATGAGACCAAGACAGAAACGTTCACTAGACATTTTAGGGACAGCTTGGAAATGGTTGGCAGGAACACCGGACCATGACGATCATAAAATAGTACTTGATAAAATAAATAACATGTTAGAAAACACGAACAGACAACGTATAATAAACAGGGATACCGCCACAAGACTAAACCTAATGACTAATATAATAAAACCTGGAATAATCCTGTTAAATCAATCCATGGAATTTATCAGGAAGCTTTTTAATAAAATTTCATAATACCACAATTAATTTAGACGGTATTGATTATTTTGCAATGGAAGTACATGATTGGAAATCGCTTCCACCAATTCTGCAATTAACAAAACAGATATTGAAGAAATTCTTTCTCTTCAAATGTTGAAAGAAGTCCAGTTGACCAATGTTCAGGAATTAAGCTCATTATCAACCGAAGAAAGAATTGAGTTTTCTTTAAACATAATACTTTCAATGACAGTAATCATAATTATTATTTACACTATATGGAAACAAAAAGACAAAGCAAATTCCACAACCAATAATCAAGGAACTAAGCCAACAACTCCACATCCTGAGAATCCGCCAGATAGACAACAAGTTATTAGAACATTAAAACAAATTTTCCAAAATGATTCAATCGGGACGATTCAACTAACAAAAGGGGGAGTTATGGAAACAGCATGAAAATGCTCTTATACAAATTTACAAAACTGTCTTAAATAAAACTGACCTAAATAAGTTTCACTGAACCTGAAAATTATTTGCTGACAGTTAATAAAATATTTATAAAAAATAGTTTACAAATAAATTCGCTGAACATTAAAAATATAATATCAATTTACAAATAATTATGTTGCAATTCAATATTATGTTTTTATTAATTAATTGCTGATTGTGCTTCTTATTAGGTATAAATATGACACTTAGAATTAAGAAAGTTTGGAGTTTATTGTAAGACGCGGTGTAATTCATAGTGTTAAGTTAATAATGTAAAAGTGAAAGTGAAAATAAAAATATATATTTTTTTTTAAAAAATATAAAATAAACATTTTAATATATTATCCGGGGATTATCTGTTATAGTGTTAAGTTAATAATGTAAAAGTGAAAATAAAAATATATTTTTTTAAAAAAATAAAAATTTTAATATATTATCCGGGGATTATCTGAATTTCATTCATATAGTAGACCAATCACATTATTTTAAGATTGATAAATATCAGTGTTTAAACAGTATTCTGGGAGGGCATTAGTATGTGGACTAGCTCAAATTGTTGGACGACATTCGCAATACTGAATAAGCTGCATCAATAGAGAATATGATTATTCCTCTAGTTCATTTGGTGGTGTAGGTATAAAAATGCATGTAATAAAAAAAAAACAATCTATTAAGAAAAAGAACACCTCGACCAAGAAAAATGGCATTATTGAAGAAGAAACTCGATCTGCAATTCATATTCCCATTATTATCCTTCACTTTTTCAGTTCTGTATTATAGCCATGATCAAGGCACGTGTAGTCAGTTTACCCTGGATATGATGTTATAGATTTGAATGGCTTTGGGAAGCTTTCATTATGAGCAACCCCGTTTGGGATTTGCTTCAAAAACGCTTCTAGCTCTCACAAAAATTAGCGGTCAGCTTATTTTACAATTTGATATTGTATATTTTCTTTGAAAATTATTTCTTTTTTAAACAAAATATATGTATAAAATTTGTTAATTTTGTTGGAAATTTTTTGTTTATATTTTTATTTGAAATATAAGAAAAACCGTACAAATTATTACAGATATGGTAATTGTCAGTTGGTTATTCAGGGTGACATTAAGACAAATTGAAACTACCTTCTAATATTTTTCTACCAAGGTTTTTCATATCTTTAAGCACTAAAAAGTCCGTAACTTAGGTATATCTCAACCGATCAACCGGATTTAGAATGCAGAAGCTGAGGCCTTTATAATGACATATAGGGTAGAAGGGGGACCATACGCCACTTTTTTTGAGGCGGCCTCAAATTAAAACCACAATACATATTCTTAATTTCTTTCTTGGTTCGGATACTTAGATATGTTGGCTTTAGTTTTATTCCTTTCAATCTTTCCTAAGTCATCCTCATGTACATATTTTTTTAACTTTTCCGCACTGACCAAAAACGGCGATACCGCCCCATCCATGGGGTAAATTCGCCAAGGGGATGGGGCAGATTTGTCATTAGTAAAATAAAAGAAAAAATTACAAAAATAAAAACATATTTTGCTGTTTTATACTTTAATTCATTAAACAAAGTATAATAAACCAGATATTTATTGTTTATTTCACAAAACTTAACAAAAAAATTAAAACAAATTATTACTGATTTTTTCTATATTTGAACCAAATTTTGTTCTACATCACAAGCATTACATATATTTGGCGCATGTGCCCCACGGGCAGTTCTGGGGTTTAGTTTCAATTTTTTCGGGCTTCAAATTATATTATCGAAAATATTATTATGTCTTATTGTTTACTATTATTGACGTTCTAATACTGACCAATATATTTTTTCTATCACAAAAACTAAAAAAGTTAGCACAAAAAGTTCACACAGTGAAATATTTTCACAACCCTTTGAAAAACAATTAATCATGTCTGCCTCCCATCATATGTAAAGTTAATGTTTCAAATTTTCAGGGATGATAGATAATCAATAAACGAAAACAAAATTTGATAATGCGATAAAATCGATTACTCAGTTTTCAAGTTATTCGCTATTGGCAGATGTGCCCCCCTTCTACCCTATGATGTTTAAGGAACCTAGAAAAATATGTGTGCATTTAATCGGAAAACATGTTTTTGATTTTAGCTTTGCACCGTTTCTAAAGTTTGGAGATGTTTTTTTAAAGTATTTTATATAGGAACCGTACTATTTATTAATTATTTATAAGTCTATGTTTATTTAAGAGTAAAACGCAACTTTGATTTTAAAAATCCGTTTTATATGCCATTTACACCAAACAATAACTAGTTGTTTTCGGTCTTATTTGGTTTTTGATTGAAAAACTACTAAAATTTCGTTGGTTTTTCCATACAAATAACTAAAAATTAAAATTCCATATCTGGTTTTCTCACTTTTGAGCTTTTAAAAAGCTTTCATAAAGAAAAATGTCAAAAAGAAAAAAAATATTTTTTAATTTTTTAAAAATACATACTTTTTGTTAATATAATCGTATATTTTTGTTTATTTAACTAAAAAAAACTATATTAGAATAAGTTCTTGAATAAAAAATTGCATCCTAACAAAAAAGAAAATTTCATTGTGTGTATGTATAGGTGAGTAGAAGGCAAACAAATCAAAAGCTGTTGGTATAACCGTATTGATTTTTAAAATTTAGTTTTTCAAAAACCAACTAGTTTTTGATTTGGTGTAAATGACATATTAGCAATTGACGGCGTTATTGATATTTTTCTTAATACAAAATTGTTAAAAAATTATTTTCTAAAGTATGCTTTATATGGGGGATAGGGTTAAATAGAGTCCGATCCTCATTAAATTTGAAGGAACTATTTATGTTTATACAAAAGTTATTTATGCTGAATTGCATCGTGATATTAATATAATTAAGGTACATAATTATAAAATTAAAGTCATTTTTTGAAGGAGGGTTTGTATGGGGGCTAGGGTTGTTTTGATGTGTCAAAAATCAGAGTTGATTTTCTTTCTCTGTATTTAAAGATTAAGTAATAATAAAAATTAATTAATATTGTTATATAATTAATATAAAAATTTTATTTTCTTTCTTGGTCTTTTCTTTTTTCTCTTATGGCGTTTATGTTGACAGTAATTGAAAACAAAAAGAAAAATATGTGTGAAACAATTGAAAAAATAACAATAAAATGTGCAATGAGATAAAAACAGCTATAAAAGAAACAAATGTAAAAACAAAAATGTCATACGCCCAGACTTTATCAAACAATATAGTGATGCCAGATGTATCGAAAAATGTCCCATTAATTGTGAGACCAAAATAAAAACAAATAAAAAAGTATAGTCCGGCGTGACCGACCATATGATACCCTACACCAGTAATGGATATTGCATGTAATTTATTTTTCATAATAAAGCATTTATCTTCAATATTAACTTGTTCCGATACATTTATGGATGAAAAACTAATTTTCTAAAAGAGGCTTTATATGGGGGGGCTAGGGGTAAATATGGACCAAGCTCGATAAAGTTTTGTGAATATATTTATATAATATTTATTTGTGCTAAATTTCATCGCGATATTTGTGTTTATAAGTTAATTTTGGACATTCAAGTAATTTTCTAAAAGGAGACTTTGTATGGGAGCTAGGGTCAAATGAGGGCCGATCTTTATGAAATTTGGCAAGGTCATCAATGCTTATATAAAACTTAGTTGTGCCGCTTTTTATCGATATATAGGTAAATTTAACATAATTATGAGCTCAGAATTAACGCAAAGAATAGATCCAGTAAATTTTAAAATAACTAATATAGAAAATAAAAAAATGGTACATTGTTAATTCAAAATGAGAGTAATGAAGAAAGGAATAAAATAATTGACGCAAGACCGTACCAAAGCAAATAGAAAATAATAACAACAGATATGCACTTTAAAATTCAAGAAAACGAAATAATTGATAAATTGATAAAACAAAATGAAATTTTAATTTTAATGGAATTAATAAAAATATTTGAAACAAAAAGATTTAATAAAACAATATATAACGCAAAAATTAAAATAGACAATGAAACATATGCAAAAATTATGGCAGTACAAAAAATTTATGCTGGTTGGGAAAGATGTAGGATATTTGATGGTACTAGTATAATACAATGTTATAAATGCCAAGGATATAACCACAAATCATCGGAGTGTAAAAATGAAGAAATATGTTACAAATGTCATGGAAATCATAAGAGCAAGGAATGTAACACAGAAATAATAAAAAAATGTATTAACTGCAAAAAAGAAAACAAAGGACTTAATCTAGGATTAGATGAAAACCATGTTACAAACAAAAGAGAATGTCCTGTATTTTAAAAATATAAATAAAAAAGAAGAAATGGTTTAATAGCATAACAACCAAAGTCAATATGTGAAATGTATACAAATATCCAAGGTCTAATAAATAATTTCAATCAATTAGAAATAATACACCCAATTTCATTATATTATCAGAAACACACGTAACAGATGATATAACTAAAACTGAAATTGACCTACCAAAATATGATCAATATATGACTATATCGAAATAAAAAAAAAAGTTTATACAAAAGTTATTTATGCTGAATTGCATCGTGATATTAATATAATTAAGGTACATAATTATAGAATTAAAGTCATTTTTTGAAGGAGGGTTTGTATGGGGGCTAGGGTTGTTTTGATGTGTCAAAAATCAGAGTTGATTTTCTTTCTCTGTATTTAAAGATGGAATAATAATATACTTTAAAAAACAATATAATGTAAAAAAGATAAATGAATTAGTAATGGATCATAAATACTGGATTAGTGCCTACAAAGTGAAAAATGGAATAAATACATTTACAATAGTAGCAATATATAGGTCGCCAAGTAGTTCAAAATCTAAATTTTGTGAACACTTTCAAAAGACAATTTTGGAAATATGTGATGAAAACTGTGATATAATAATAATAGCGGGAGACTTTAACATAGACTGGAATGATCCCGATATATGATTGAAAACTGAATATTTGAAAAACAATAACAAAATGTATAGCAATCATAAATTCATCATCCTGGTGTTTAAAATATGATTATTTTTAAAAATTTATTTTGTGGTCATATTTCAAGCAGTTGGAAATCTAAAATTGTTCCTTATGTAATTGTTTTTGTTTGTAATGAAATAGTAACACTTACACTTAAAAATTACTCAAAAACGATTCGAAACTGATTAGAAATGGGGCTCAGAAAAGACTCTTTTGGAAGAGTTAGCGAAACATTTTGTGTGGCCTAAAATGAGTTGATATAATTCTCATTTCGTTTATAAAATTAAATGTATAAGTATTTGAATTTGTGTGATATTTATAAAGTCGTTTTTTTTTGTCAAGGAGATTGAAATTATATTATGCTTTAATTATAATAATTTTCTGTGTTTAATGATCTTCTACGGAAGATAGTTGGGCGACTAATCACTAAACTAAGTCTAAATAATCCAATTAATGTTTGAAATCTGATTTATTTGAAAAACAATAACAAAATGTATACCAATCATAAATAGATCATCCAGGTGTTTGAAATATGATTGTTTATAAATTTAGTTTGTAGTTATATTTCACGCAGTCGGAAGATCAAAAACTGTTTTCTGTTGTATTGTATTTGTCTGTAAGAAACATAAACATTACTCAGAAAAGACTCAAAAATTACTATAATATGATTCGGAAATAACTCAAAAACGACCAGTTATATGGCTCATTAATGACTCAAAAAAGATTAAAAAATTAGTCATAATTGATCAGAAGTGGGGCTCATACATGACTCATTTAGAAGAGTCGCGGGTAGGGTACCATTTTCTCCCGACGAATGTATCATTTATGATCAGAAAATGAGCGCATATATGATCATTTTAATCGTGTAGAAGAGTTATAAATGACTCGAATGTGATCAAAAATTTAAAAATTTGCTAGCTGGGGATTATATAATTACAAATAATGAAACAATAGTAGCGAATAATAATAAAGACAATAAAATTGCTGATCATGAAACAATAGATATAGTTATAACATGAAATAAACAAGTAAAAAAGCTAAAAAACGAAGTAGAAATTTTTAAATATAGTAAAATAAACTTTAATACAGAACTAAGAGCAATATTACAATATAACAACCTAAGTACAATAAGACAGTGTGATGAAATAAGCAATATAGATGAATATGTTTTAAACTTTGACAATTGCCTAGAAAAACCATTACAAAAATTCGCTATTAAAAATAAAATATTATATTCAATTAAAAATAAATGGTTTAATAACTTAGAAATTTAAAAAATGGGAAAATTGTTAAATATCATAGAGCAATTAATGAAAATACAAATGATACTCTAATATTTACGGAAGCAGAAACAGAAAAGATATGCAACAATAACTTACAACCAGACATAGACGGCTTCTAAATGAATTATTAACAAAAATAAGGATAAAATTTAAAATTTATTTTAAAAAAAATTAACTTTTTTTCGCAAGCCTTCTTTCACAAACCAAAAAAATAAAAAAGGGTGTGTAAAAATTACTACCACGTCATAAGTTAAAGTTAAATATGCAAAATGACAAAATTTTAAAAATTAACGACGTAATAATAGACGTAAACGACGTAATAATAGATAACGAGCTGAAATTAAAACATATCGAATATATATGCCAAAAAATAGAAAGTAAAATTGGATTTTTCAAAAGAATGCGAAATAAAATACATTTAATAACAGCAATAAAGAAAAGCACATTGAGAGAAAATACGTATGCAAAATTTGACAGCCGTATGGCTCTCTTCATTTTTTGAAATGATTAAATTGAATTGAATTCTTTATTGAGACTTTTTTCTTTTTTTAACAACATTCGAAAGGTTAATATTAACCATATGATAATTAACAGATGATTCTTGGAACTATATCCGTATTGTTCTAGTACACGGTAATTGAATAAGCAACTTGCTAAAAATATAATTGACAATTATTCTAAAGTATATGTATAATGAGTATTTTCAATGCTTGCTCACGGCATTTAAGTTAACAAACAGAGCCATAGTCTGTATAAACAAAAACATAACATCAAATAAATAACACTTAAAACTATATAACAAAACGAAATGTCAAAAGCATTCTCGGAATGACAATAATGGGTGAAAAGCATGAAGTAAACATTCGCACCGATAACAAACAAGGTATGTATATTAATATAAAATCCTGGAGCAAAAAATTAAGTATGAGATGTCCAACTAGCCGTTGTCGTCAAACAGTCTTCTTAAGTGAATATCACATATAAATCAAGTATCATTAGCCTAAGTATGTATAATATATATAAATTAAATAAATGTATTTCTTAATGTTAGTATCACAGTCGGGATTCAGCTAGCCCCTATGGGAGCCTGGCGCGGTTCTGAGGGAAAATTGCGAGTGAGAGATGGCTTCGTGGTCAAGGTTAACAATGCTAATGGGAGACAGATAAGTAGAATTGTTCCAATCAATTCAATCAATCACTTTCAAAAATCTCAATCATTAGGTGGTTATCATGGAACTCAAGGTGCTCTACAAAACGTTTTTGTAAAGTCAGTGCGTAAGTACACAGCGGAGTTATATCCGAGTTTTCATATATATATGAGTTAGAGAACCGTCTAGTTGGGTTCCGGAAATTCTTACCAAGACATTTTCTCAATATGGACCTCTCAAAGATTTCCAGATCTTTCGCTATCACGGGAGATATGGTGAACCAAATGGGGAAAGCATATGTGAGTACTGGTCTAATCGCGACATTATACAATAGTAATTTGGTCCTCTGGGGGAGAAATTTGCTGTGCATTACCCTCGAAAATATTCGCGTGATTTTCTTTGCTTTCGCCAAAAGGTATCTGCTGTGATTATTAAATTTCCTTAATTTGTTAAAGTGAACTCCAAGATATTTAATGGACGGTTTGAAGGGGATTTCTGAATTGCCGAGGCTGAGAGAGAGATGTTTACTTTGTGGTACGACCTGGCGATGACATTTTCCTGAGGCGTTTCTAGTGCAAATTGCCTCGGATTTTGAAGTATTTATACGGATTCCCCATTTATTATAATAGTCATTGATGATGTGCCGTGGCCTCTGTTAATGCCCGCAGTGGAAACTCGTTATGTGAATATATCATGCAGTCATCAGCGTACAATATTGCCTTTGAACCGGCCATGGTATGTGGGAAGTCATAAAGGAATATATTAAATAACAGAGGTGCCAGGACACTTCCCTGGGGTACCCCACTTTTGACATTACCGAAGCACGAGGACGAGTTATTTATCCCAACGTAAAATTCGCGATCCATGAAATAATTTGTCAAAAGTTTAACTAGGAAAGGATCAACGCCTAAGTCAGCTAATTTGTATAGAATCCCCTTATGGCAAGCTGAATCAAATGCTTTTTCAATGTTGCCGCCTAAATCCAAATTTTCAATTTTTTTCTTTAAGATATGCTCAAAAACTTTACCAACATTCGATAATAATGAGATGGGTCTGAAGTCATCAATCCGAGTGCTGTTGTTTTTCTTTTCAATTGGAATGATTTAAGAAGTTTTCCACGCTTTAGGAAAGTAGCAATTATTCAGACAATTGTTAAAAATACATGACAAGAGTCTGGTAATTTTTTTATTAAAAAGTTTGGTATATTGTCAACGCCATGAGATTTTTGTTGTTTAATTTCAGGAGGATATGTGAAATGATAACTGTCGTCGTTTCGAATAGAGCCGAAGGAAATATCAAACGAATAAATATGTCGGGGGCAATCCGCGATGTATGATGAAACTCGCTCAGAGAGGTCGGAAACGGGACACACAGGTAAATTTTCACTGTACACATCTGAGTAATAAGAACGAAATGCTTCGCTTATCTCAGAATCATTAGAGATGGTAGTATCATTGACGATGATTTGCGAGCAGAAGCCAGATTTCCCCTTCCCCACCATATTATAAATCTCCCTAAACGCCGATGGGCCGGGCTTTATATTCTCCAACTTGTTGCTGAATATTTGCGCATGGTCCATATTAATTAGATCTTTCAGGATTATCCTTAAAAGGCCAATTTGTTTTGATAGAATGTTATACTCAACGCTAGCCCGGTTGCCAGTTCGATGGTATATTTGTTTAAGAATTTAGTTAAATTCATTTATAAGAAAATCTATTTCATTGTTGCTAAGATTTCCGTATTCAGGAGGTGTAATAGAGTTCATGGCAATATCTATGTCAGTTCCAGTTCGACTTTTTATATGAGGTATGAAAATGTGCAGGATTTAATATAAACTCCGTATTCTCTAATCTCAATTCCAATTTTAAGGGGAAATGGTCCAA
Source organism: Lucilia sericata (assembly GCF_015586225.1). Lineage (NCBI taxonomy): Eukaryota > Metazoa > Arthropoda > Insecta > Diptera > Calliphoridae > Lucilia > Lucilia sericata. The sequence goes on along the minus strand of NW_023994111.1, from coordinate 733,593 downwards.
GAAAGTTGACAAACTAGTAATCCTAAAGTTTTGAAACTAGTAATCCTAAAGTTTTGAACAAAATGTGCACTAGAGTGGGTCGGTCTCTATGGACAAAAAAAAAGTTGTGTCAGTCACCCCCTAGGATTAAAGATATGTTTTTTGCCACGCCTAGAAATACCGCCCTTTTTGTTTTTTATATATTACGCCGCCATTTTAAGTCCGATCGTAACATGTCATATATCAATATTTATGGCTTGACTGTAGCTATATTTCACTCTTAGAAAATTTTTTTATTCGACGACATTCTCTATGCGTGACCTCTGATATCTCGGATCCTTCCCCAAAATCTAAAATTGTGGCTATACTGGAATAAAGTACATTGAATTATATGAACTATTAGCTTTTAAAATGCTCACTTTTATGCAAAAACACCTATTTTATAGATATTTAAAAATGTTCAAGTATTTATCAACCGTTCTCACAACAACAATTAATTTGCCAGGAAAAACAGTCGAAAAAAATTTTTTTTATGAACTATATAAAACAGAAATCCTTTTAATTTTTTCAGTTATAAACCATTTCATTTCTAACTTCCTTTCAAAATAAAAGAAAGTTAACTACATATATCCTACAGCAATATAGTGGTTTAGCTATGTCCGTCCTACTGTCAGTCCATGTAAACCTTGTTGTCAAACTACAAATCGCAATTTTCCAGATAATTTGATGAAAATAGGCTCAAATATTTCATTTTACCAAAGGACGAAGTTGTTTGAAGATGGATTAAATCGGAGCCTTTAATTGTGGCTTGCCGTTATTTCCCTCTTAAACACTACCATTATGATAAAATTCTGCATATCTAACTCCTATATGAACATAAATCCCTCCACTAAATTTTGTTGGGATCGGTCTATAATTGATCCTAGCTCCCATATATAGGCACTTTCAGAAAATCAGTTTTTCATCAATAAATTGCTTAAAAAGTAGTGGACAAATTTCTATATAAATGCTTTATTAAAAAAGAAATCACATTTTAGATATACTCATAACTGGTATCATTCCCGACTAATATTTATACCCTACACCACTATAGTGGTGTAGGCTCTTTCAGAAAATCAGTTTTTCATCAATAAATTGCTTAAAAAGTAGTGGACAAATTTCTATATAAAGGCTTTATTAAAAAATAAATCACATTTTAGATATACTCATAACTGGTATCATTCCCGACTAATATTTATACCCTACACCACTATAGTGGTGTACAAAAATATTGGTCCTACACTCACCTTAAAGTATACCGATCGATTCAGAATCATTTTTTGAGTCGATTAAGACATGTCTGTCCGCCCGTCTGGCTGGCTGTCCATCTAAACCTTGTGCGCAAGGTACAGGCCGCAATTTTCAAGATAATTTGATGAAACTTGGCCCAAGCATGTTTTTGGGCACAGGGACGAAGCCCAAATTCGGTCCATTATTTCACCAAGCCTCCATACAACCGTACCTCCCGATTTGGGCTTTTTATGCCATAATTACGTCAAATATACTGTTATCTCTCTAAAAATTAACACAAATAAGTTTTATATAAGTACAAATGACACTGCAGATTTTCGTAATGATCGGCCCTTATTTGACCCTAGCCCCCATACAAACCCCTCTTCAAAAAATGTCTTAGACGTCTAAAATTGACTTGTAACCATTTGTATCGCAATGAAACAAAACTAACTGTTATTTAAAAATATATCCTTTTCCCAAATTTAATAAGGATTGGCCCATATTTGACCTATACTCCTATATAAAGCCTCATTTAGAAAATTTTGATTTTTATCAATAACTTGCTTAAATACTTTGGAATTAAGGTAAAATTCAAAGTTATTTTTAAAATTTTAAAAATATACTCATGGTGTAGGATATTATATGGTCGACCATGCCCGTCTATACTTTCCTACTTGTTATACCCTACACCACTTTAGTGGGGAGGGTATATTGGATTTGTGCTGATGTTTGTAACATATAAAAATATTCGTCCTAGACCCACCTTAAAGTATACCAATCGGCTTAGAATCGTTTTCTGAGTCGATTAAGCTATGTCCGTCCGTCCGTCCGTCCGTCCGTCCGTCTGGCTGGCTGGCTGGCTGGCTGGCTGTCCATGTAAACCTTGTGCGCAAGCTACAGGTCGCAATTTTCAAGATAATTGGATGAAATTTGGCACGCACGTTTTATTTGACCCAAGGACGAAGCCTATTGAAAATGGTTAAAATCGGTCCATTATTTCACCTAGCCCCCATAGAACAGAACCCCCCGAAAAGGGCTTCTGAGCTCATAATTATGTTAAATATACAGATATATCGATAAAATATGGCACAACTATGTTTTATAGAAGTTTCGATAACCCTGCCAAATTTCATAAAGATCGGGCCCCATTTGACCCTAGCTCCCATACAAAGTCCCCTTCAGAAAATTACTTGAATGTCCCAAATTAACTTATAAACACAAATATCCCGATGAAATTCAGCACAATAAAATATTATGTAAATATAAATATATTCACAAAATGTTATCGGGCTTGGTCCATATTTGCCCCTATCCCCCATATAAAGCCTCTTTCAGAAAATTAGTTTTTCATCCATAAATTGCTTAAATGTATCGGAACAAGGGAATATTGAAGATAAATGCGATATTATGAAAAATAAATCACATTTAATATTCATAACTGGTGTAGGGTATCATATGGTCGGCCATGCCCGACTATACTTTCTTACTTGTTTTTTATTAGTTTTTATTTCAAGAACTTCTTTAAAAATATATAACTATTTAAGAAAAGTTAATATATCTTTAAATAAATTTATTACATTTTATAAAAATTAGTATAAACATTTTTGAAAATTGTTAAAAAAAACGAGCAAGTAATTGTATGGTAAAAACATGAAATATTTTTATAAACTCCTTAATTTTTCAGCGATTTTTATAAAATAAAATGTTTAGTTTTTATGTACCTACGTGATTTTGTTATTAATGAATAAAATTAAATGCTGAATAAAATTATCTTTCTTGTGTTAAGATAGGGGGCAGAATGAAATTTTTGTATTGTAAATTAATTTGAAAAAATAGTTTTCGACCATATCCCCAGCAAATTAATTGTTTGTAGTTAGAACTATACAGGTAGTTTAAATACCTGTAAAATAGCTGTTTATGCATAAAAGTGAGCATTTTAGAAGCAAATAGCTCATATAATTAAATGTATTTTATTACAGTATAGCCACAATTTTAGATTTTGGGGAAGGATCCGAGATATCAGAAGTCGAGCATAGAATATGACGTCGAATTAAAAAATTGTCAGAGGGTGAAATATAGCTACAGTCAAGCCATAAATATTGATATATTATATGTTACAATCGGACTTAAAATGGCGACGTTATATATATAAAACAAAAAGGGCGGTATTTCTAGGCGTGGCAAAAAAATATTTTTTATATTTTTTGAAATGTTATTAACATATCTTTAATCGTAGGGGGTGACTGACTCAACTTTTTTTTTCGACCCACCCTAATGTGCACTCAGAAGAAAGTGGTCCAGAAACGAGTCTCCATTGGGGTAGGACGGTCTAATATCACAAAGTCGGGTGGTCTTGAAGCCAATTGTACAAAGTTTTTCCATTCATATTTTCGGAGTGATCACCCCAGGATGTGTTCTTGGCGTTGAAATCACCCCCGAGAATCAGACCATCGAAACGGCTTGCTGTCTCCAGAATCACGTTCAGTCCGCCAGTCAAGGATTCGCGAGATAGATTTGTAGGAATGTAAACGGACCCAATTAGAATTCTCTCGAGTCGGCTGTTCTTATTAATCTTAATTTGAATAAAATTAGTTTGAAATTGGTTGATATCAATAAATACTTTTTCAAATGAAATGTTATTTTTCAATAATATTGCCATTCTGACAGGAGAATTGTCTAGGAAAACATTGTAGCCATCTAGAGATATGCGCCTGTTTGCCCTGATGTGGCACTCTTGGATAAATGCCACGTCAATTTTATTATATTTTAGAGTATTTGAAAGTTCAATTTGTCGAGTTCTGTCGATCAGAGACCGTACATTAAATGTCATATAATTAAGATGTCTATGGAACATTTTTGATTTTATTGTAAAGACGTAAGAATTCGATCTTAGCGGTATTCTTTAAGGAATTTTTCAATTTCTTGTTCAATGGTAAGTTCTTCCGGTACCATAAAGTAATTAGTTAGTTTAAGAAATTCGTCGACGATCGATGTTTTCACCCTGTTCTTATCCTTGTGAAAGAGGTTAGCAAATGATTTACCCGGAGAAATAAATGAGGTTGCCATGTTCCTCACATTGTTCTTGGCAATCTCCTTTTCCTCCTGAGATTTTCTCATTCTTTGTCGTTTCATTTCAACGTATTTCTTATAGGCGCTGCAACCTCTCCAATTAGCCGGGTGGACAACTTCACCACAATTCACACATGCTGGTTGAGTGCCATCTTGATTTACTCTCAGGCAGTTGCCAGGCTCGTGATCTTGATCGCATTTGACGCATTTAAATGCAGCGTTACAATTCTTCGCGATGTGCCCCCAGTGCTGGCAACTACGACATTGGATTTCCTTTAGTTTATTCTTAGGTTTCTCCCACGATATGATCTGACTCGAGACGCTTTTTATATGCTTAATATCATCAATATTCCTTCCGGGATGAAGGGTAACAAGAAACAGGCCAGTCTCATAGTGATTCTTCATTGAGTGAGGAGTAGAGCATTTAGAAATCCTCTCCACAATCCCAGGAATCCTTCCGTCAAGGTTTTCTTTAACTTCCTCAGCTGACGTTCTAAAATCAAGGCCACGAAGAACCAGCGATATCTGCTTCAATTCCTTTGGGGTAAAGGAATATGAGTTGATTTTCATTTCGCTTAGTATTGCCATCATCTTCGAATGCACAGCTGCGTCCGAGAAATAAATTTTGCTCTTGCGGTGGTTCACATTCTTTATCTTAAAATTAATTTTCGGTGTCCTTGCCTCTAATTGGGCTGCCAGAGCCTTTATATTCTGGTCGAAAAGGAAAAACTACGACATTGGATTTCCTTTAGTTTATTCTTAGGTTTCTCCCACGATATGATCTGACTCGCGACGCTTTTGATATGCTTAATATCATCAATATTCCTTCCGGGATGAAGAGTAACAAGAAACAGCCAGTCTCATAGTGATTCTACATTGAGTGAGGAGTAGAGCATTTAGAAATCCTCTCCACAATCCCAGGAATCCTTCCGTCAAGGTTTTCTTTAACTTCCTCAGCTGACGTTCTAAAATCAAGGCCACGAAGAACCAGCGATATCTGCTCCAATTCCTTTGGGGTAAAGGAATATGAGTTGATTTTCTTTTCCCTTAGTATTGCCATAATCTTCGAATGTACAGCTGCGTCCGAGAAATACATTTTGCTCTTGCGGTGATTCACATTCTTTATCTTAAAATGAATTTTCGGTGTCCTTGCCTCTAATTGAGCTGCCAGAGCCTTTATATTCTGGTCGAAAAGGAAAATCGGTGGGCAAAACTTTCTCCTGGCCTCTGTGGGGCAATCAGTTGTGGTGGCCTCATTGGTGTGATTTTTGGTATTGTCGGTATGTTTGGAGAATACGTTCTCCTCATTGCCCGATTCCATAAAATCCAAATCACCCAATTTGGAGAACCTATTCTGGTTATCAGCATCAAAAGATGTCACGTCAACGTTACCTGATGAATCATCATGCCTCATCCTCTGTGCGCCGTCATCCATGGCCCCCTCCTCCGTCATCCCAGATAATCCGAGATTCCACGCAATAAATAATAAAATGTGTCAATAATATTGCAAAAAAGTGATACAAAAAACTACCCGCCTTGTCAGCTGTCAGTTTGTTTCCCTTAATATGAAATGATAAAAAAAATGATTAAAAAACAAGCAAGTCGCATTAGATCAGGGATGTATTTTTATGTTAACACATACAAAAAAAGTGAAATATAAATCATACGACTTTTATTCTCTTTTTTGTCATACGGATGGAATTTCATTTTACTTTTTCATTAGACTTGTCGGCCCTTCAGTGTGATCGTGGTGCCACTTCCAATTTCATATTTTATTTTATTCGAAAGTAATTCATTTTTTCAAATGTTAGCTTAATAAAATGAAATTATTTGTTTAGGTTAGGTTGATAGGAGGATGTATCAAATCCGACGAAATACACCTAGGCCACTATCGGGCCTGTTGTGCGCTCCAATTCATGAAAAAAAAACTTGTTCACTGAATGTATTATTTTTCCATGTTCAGAAATTCAGTTTCCTGGACGTAATTCCTATGAATCTTCCAATCAGTGTTGGCTAAGAATGTTATTTCCGGAATAACATCACTTCCAAGATACTTGGATCTAACTTCGACGAATGCCTGACAGTAGCAAAGAAAGTGCTCCAGAGTTTCGCTGTCCTCTCCACATGCTCTACATTCGTCTGAATCCGCACGTCCAATTTTGTATAGATGTGCACGTAATCCTGTGTGTCCACTCAGAATACGTACCATCATACTAACCTCAGACTTGCTCATTTTGACGAGATTTCTCGTCTTGCCCTCATCAGGGTCACCCCATAGAATCTTTGTGGTTCTACCCACCGTTTCATTATTCCAAGAGGCCTTATGGGATTCTCTCATCCATATTTTTAATTCAGCTTTTGTTGCGTCGAATGGTTTTGCGTTTGTCAGGTTAACTACATCGAGCTCCCTTCCCTTTAAAGCTATTACATTCGCCCTTTCGTTGCCGACTACTCCCGAGTGGCCTGGTACCCATATGATGTGAACCTTACCTCTGGGAGAGTATTCAGTTAAAGCTTTCTTACAATCCAATACCTAATTGCCTTCTGACTGTCGGTAAATATATTAAGCCCTGTGGGAGCCATATTTATTCTAATCCAATTTACACATTCCGTTATTGCTCGTACTTCTGCCTGGAAGCTTGTGTTATGATTACGTAAACGGTGGTATATTTCTGTTTCTGGGTCTTCAATATAGAACCCCATGCCCACTTTGTCCCCTAATTTAGAGCCATCCGTGTAGCAACGGATTCCTACTGGTATTTGCTCCAATGTTCCGCTTGACCAAGACATTCTATCTGGGATTAGAGTTTCAAAGTTTCCGACATATTCTTTGTCTGGTATGCGATCAGGCACGTCCGATGAATGTGTATAACCTTCCAATGTGTCTAGTATACATTGATGACGTGTCCTATAACCGTTTTTGGCCAGTTCGCCTAAAGTAAAGAGCCGTTCGGCTGTAAGCGCCGCCTCATATCTTATATATGTTTCAATGGGTGGAATATCTAGCAACGTTTCCAGAGTCTTGGTTGAAGTAGTACACATGGCACCACTTATACCCAAGCAGCATGTACGCTGAACTCCCTGTAGTAGTTTGAAATTACACTTTTTGTCCAAAGCGGTCCATCAGATTATTGAAGCATAAGCTAGAATTGGTCTAATTACACTTTTATAAAGCCAATTTGTCATAGTAGGACTAAGACCCCATTTTATGCCTATGGTTCTCCTACATATCGCACAGCACCGATGTGCCTTGTTGATCCTATCCACTATGTGGTGTCTCCATTTTAATTTCCGGTCGAGGATTAGACCTAAGTACTTAACTTTGTCTGTCACCGGTATCTTCTTGCCCAGGAAGCAAGGTTCAGTATATAAAGAAATTTTTGTCTTAACATTGAGGCCTCTCGGTTGAGCCCAGCTCAAGGCCGTATTCAGAGCCTCCTCAGCTCTTCTACACAAGTAATTTGGATCCTTTCCCTTAAAAAGTATTACGACATCATCTGCATAGCAGACAGGTCTAAGTCCTTTCTCGGTTAGAGTCCTTAGGAGGCAGTATGCCACCCTGTGGTATACTGCGAAATACCTTTTTCCTGATAATTATATCGTACATCTCGCAGCTTATCCATCTGTTCCTTAGCATGTGGTTGATCCAGTTACGGAGCACCCGGTCAACATAAAACTGGTCTAGGGATTGGATAAGGGTATCAGTGTGCACGTTATTTAAAGCGCCTTCGATGTCAATGCTTACCGCCAGTGTATACAGTTTGCTATCGAAAGATTCAGCGGTTTCCACCGATCGTCCCTTTACATAAGCATGCTGCTTATATTTAAGCTCTTTGTATGGTATACTGCTTTTAACCATGCTATCGACTATCCGTTCCAAGGTTTTAAGTAGGAAGGACGTAAGACTTATCGGTCAATAGGACTTAGGTGTCGCATAGCTTGGTTTCCCTGGTTTGGGTAGAAATATTACCCTTGCATCTTGCCATTTAACTGGGGTATATGCCAATTTTAAGCATGCAGTGAATATCTGTGACAGATGTACGGAAACAAGTCCCGCCTCCATCTGCAAAAGTGCCGGAAAAATGCCATGTCAGATGTAATAACTATTTCCGTGTTACCCTATCGGTTCATCTATGTTATTCGATATACCGGGTGGGAAATGAGAATCCATTAGGAGTTTCATTGTCTTCTCCATATGGATAGGAATTTTTTTATTTTCTACCTGTTCACAGAAAAGTTTCCAGGAGTCTCGTTTGGCATTTCGAACGATTTTCTTATATTCACCAAGTTTATTACGATACTCATCCCAGTATACTGCGGTCTTTTTAAGCCGTGCCCGGTTAAATAGTTTGCGAAGAGTCTTCCCAAGGTTCTGGATCTCCCCAGTTACCCAGGGTTTTTCCTGGGCAGATCTCCGCTCTCGCAGAGGGCAGCTCTCCTCGAACGATTCAACCAGGGCACTTGTGAACGTTTCCACTTTGGCATCTATATCCTCTTTATTTCGACATTGAAAAGTGTCCTGACTTAAACGGTTCTTTAGTAAGGTCCCGAACATTGTCCAATTAGTTTCAGACTTATTCCGAAACTGTATCGGCTTTGGTAGTGGCCTTAGTATTTTGAATCTTATGTACCGATGATCAGAAAAGGAGTGCTCGTCCGAAACTCTCCAATCCTGAATTTCGTTTATAAGCTCTTCTGAACATATAGTTATATCTAATACTTCTTCTCTGATTCTATTGACGAAGGTAGTTTTATTACCTAAGTTCAATGTTATCAAGTCTTTAGTATTAAGAAAATCCATGAGGGCTTGTCCCCTACGATTGGTGTTTGTACTACCCCAAGCTACATGGTGCGAGTTGGCATCACAATCTATTACAATTTTCTTATTTTTCCTTTGTGCCTCTTCAACCAGTTTCATCAGATCCGAAGTTGGTGGTAGTATCGGAGAATCGAAAGGCGGTAAACAGATGCAAGGAATATGTTGGCACGACCTTGCTTCAGCACCGTTGCATCCGATGTTGATAATCCTGTTGAGAGGAGAAAACATAAGTTCTTGTGACATAAGATACATGTTCTCGGGCGAGACCCTGTATCAGCGTAGAAAAGTTGGAAATTTACGTGATTTAATCCAGTTGGAAATTTACGTGATTTAATCCTGTTGAGAGGAGAAAACATAAGTTCTTGTGACATAAGATACATGTTCTCGGGCGAGACCCTGTATCAGCGTAGAAAAGTTGGAAATTTACGTGATTTAATCCAGAAACCTTGTTGCGAATCGTCCAAGGTTCCTGGATTAAATCTATATGTATTTTACCTGTGTTAATTTTAGCCATCAGAGAGTTGGTAGCTGTCTCGCTCCGATGGAGGTTTATTTGGATAACCTCAATCATGGTCATCCATTAAACTGTCTTCCAGCGAGTTGGTGGTCACCTCCTCGCTCTTTGGATTTGACTCCTCCGGGTAGCCTGAAGTGGCTATTAATGTAGTGGGTACTGTTGATGGCTCTGCGGTGTCCTTATCAGGCATAGGAATAGCAGTATTTTTAATAGACACATTTCCAATTCTGGAGAGCACTGCTGTTCTGTCTTCTGCCGGGTGAGTGAGGAGGAGCTCGCTTTTAGGATTTGACTCCTCAACATTGCCAGTACTTGCTAATGATGCTTTTGGGTCTTAGGTGTTTTAGTGTCCTTGTCGGGGCTGGTTTTGACAGCCCTTTCAATTGGCGCCTTCCCAATTTTGGAAAGGGCAACTACACTTTCTTCTGTCGAGTTAATGGTAAATTCCTCGATTTTAGAATTTGACTCCTCAAAGTTATCGGTAGTGGATACTAATGCTGTGGTCTTAGGTTTTTTAGTGTCCTTTTCGAGGCTTGTTGTAACAGCCCTTCCAATCGGCACCTTCCCAATTTTGAATATGACAGCTTTAGAGGCGAAGTAAGCCCTACCTTTATTCTTGGCAAGACTAGCCATGGATTTCTGGTCGATACCTATTACAAATAAAGTTCCCTCAGGTTCTTCTTTCCTGTAAAAGACATCCCATTTTTCCACGGCCAGCTCAGCATTTTGACCTCCAAGAATTTCCAGTATACGTTCATTAGCCAGTTTACTGCCCCATCCTTTTATGTAGACAGTGGACTTTAAGAGCACCGGAAGCTCCCAGCCTAGGAGGAGGGATACTTTCCACCAAGTTCTTTAGGGTGATAACACATTGGTGAGATGCCAACCTCATCAACATCACGCCCATGCTGAACTCGCAGCTCTCGCTCTCTATTGGTTGTTTGCCCTTTGAAGCGATTGCATGGTCCACTATCTTATTGTTGACCAGGTCTTCTATTTTACTCTTTTGGTCTATTGGAATTTTGCCTGTCGGATTATCGGCATCGTAAACTGCATAGCAGAGATCGTCCCGGTGCCTACTTCTGGCAACTTTGGCGTAAGATGGCGGCTCTTTACCTTTTCCTCCGTCTAGCTTCTCCTTCCTCGTTTTTCGGGGCTTCTTTTGGGGATACCCTTACCTTCGAGGTTGATTTCGCCGACGTGTTCGTCTTCGGAATATCTTTCTTGCCGTTGTCACCCTTACTCGCAGGGTTCTCACTAGAGATTCCTTTGAGTGAAGTATGGCTTGACTTCGACTTCTTCTTAGGCTTCTTAGGCTTATTCTCAGTTGTCAACTCCTCGGGAGACCTGATCCTTTTTGCCTCAGATCTTGTGAGAGAGTCCGATTTTTCCTTTGGAGTGTCGTGGTATTGACTAATTATGATTTCCTGAAGCATCTTTTTCAACTTCCTCCTCCGTGCTCCAGAAAGTCTTTTTATACCCTTCACCTTCGTGAGAAGGGTATATATAAGTTTGTCATTCCGTTTGTAATTTCTACAATATAATTTTCCGACACTATAAAGTATATATATTCCGAGTCCTTATAGATAGCGGAGTCGATTGTCTGTCCGTCTGTCTGTGTGTTTGTTGAAATCAATTTTCTAAAGACCCCAGATATCTTCAGGATCCAAATCTTCAATAATTCTGTTGGACATACTTTCGAGAAGTTTCCTATTGAAAATCAGCAAAATCGGTCCAGAAATAACGGAGATATGAGCAAAAATCCGAGACAACATCTGAAAATTTCATCAAAAAAGCAACAACAACACAGCTTATTGTATAAAAGGTTGGTTTCATTGCGATGTGTATTTTGTTTTTGTTTTTTTGTGCATGTATTTCGTTTCATATGTTTGGATGTCTGTGGTTTCATTGCCTTGTGTATTTTGTTTTTGTTTTTTTGTGTATATTGTTTCGAATGTTTGGATGGCTATGGTTTCATTACGTTGTGTATTTTGTTTTTTCTGTTTTTTATTTCGTTTAGCATTGTTGTTGTTTCTCTTGTTTTGCTTAAGTTATGACAGGGTCGGGAATATGAAATAAATTGACATTATATAAAATTAATATTTTTTAAACACAATATGGTGAAGGGTATATAAGATTCGGCAAAGGCGAATATAAACTTCTTACTTGTTTTAGTAATAGGTAGTTTAGCTATGCTATCACTTACCTCTTTTACCATTTGCTCTACTTCATCCTTTTTGGGATTTGCTATAATGGTATTATTATTATCATCTGAGGATTCAGAGTCGGAACCCCCACCTATATTTAAAGGCTGAGGTAGCTTAGAGCTCTCATCCTTCTCTTTCACCCCTATGTTTTTGCCAGTAGCATGCTGTACACTTGACGCATTGTCCGCCACGGAGGCCAAGGTACCCACCTCCGTAGTAGTATTTTGCTCACGATTGCAGTATGACGACGACACGTGACTCGCGAGTAGATCAACACTTGCCGCCGGTACTGAAATATTTAGGCCCTGCACCGTAACTTTTATCTTTTTATTTTCCATATTTGTTTTTTCCAGTTTTTTGGTCGGCGGGGAATATAATATTCCCAGGTGGTGGAAAATCTGCCCTCCCTCAGCTTAAGTGAAATTAAAGCTGGGAGAGGACAGATGGTCCATCACCACCCGGGGACGCGCTCGGTAGGAAAAACTGAAAAACTCCCCCGAGGGGAATTATTTGTTTAATAAAAAATAAATTATTACAAGAAGATCTAAAACTTACAGCTAATGGTAAACAACAATGTAATTTAAAGTATTTTAGTAATGTTTTTTTATAATATAATAAAATAACCACTTAAAAAATTAACTCAATATTTATTTAAAAAATCAAGATATTAGTTCGTTTATAAAATATTTAAATAACTACATTAAGAATTATAAATATGGCAACACTCACACTCATTAGCAGGCATGCCTTAAAAGACATAATGTGAACATTCAAGATTTTAGGAAGGGCATTAAAAAGAAAATTGAGAAAAAGTCTGAAGTCATATGATAAAACTGGACTTAGTGTTGTGTACAATTACGATGAAATATTCGTTGATTCGGTTTTCTTAATTTAATTTTTTTGTTTGTAATAAATTTTTGACAATATAAACGAACTTTTAAGAAATATATATATAAGGATTTAATAACTGTTTATTTAATTGAGATGTAGAAATATAACATATAATTTCTAATCATTATTAAAAGTATCCGAATAACGGATATTTTGCGACAAAATAAATATCGCAGCACATCTTATTTTTACTTATTTTCCTTGTAATTTTTGATATTTTTTTTTTGCAAATATTGATAAATTTCTTTGATATTTGCCTAATTTTAACGCCGGCGAATATATTTTGAATTCGTATAACACTAATCAATATAATTTACATGATTAATTACTTTATGGCATTATATTTAACCAACAAACTTTGAAAAAGGCAAATCAAATGATTTTGTCCATCATTTGGTTGACAGACGGGCATTTCCAAATTGTCTAAAATTAGTGCTGGCCAATTGGAATATTGTCAAATATTCGTGTATTACAATTTTAAAGTCCTTTAAAAAGGACAAACGATCAGAAAATGAAAAACTGAGTTCGCAGTTATACCATATAAATTATGTGCTTTCGTATGTATATGGTTTGGTTCGTGTGTGAAAAATGGTGTTGGACGGTGTTATTATAATAATGCCTAGATTTGAGTTTTTTTCCGAAATTATTATCGTTAAAAATTGTTCTTGGATTTTATTTATGAAGTTTTAAAATATTTTTAATGATATTCCATGTTTTGTTAACTTTAATTATCCATTTATTTATAAGAAAAATCATTGTTTGTTATTTTGGTGTTTAGTTAGCGATTTAGATTTCAGTAAAAGGGCATTACTAATCTTTGTTTATAAACAAAAACTTGCAATTTTTTACAAATTGGCGTTTGAGTACTTTTTTTGGTTATTTTTTGGATTGAGAGTAAATTAAAAATTACTCTCTATCATAAAGTTACTGGATATTTTTTACTGGAAAATACGCGAACACGCCTCATAATTAGTTTTCGCTATCAACCTAAAATTATCGAAAAAAAACTTTCTGAGAAAAAAATTTTTAAAAATCAACTTATTGTTGGCTTAAAGAAGGGTCGATTTTATTAGATTTAAATGATTCTGTCGAACAATTTCATATAAAAATATTACTTTATAGTACTGTGGCATCACCATCCCACATACTTTATTATATAACTTTTTACTACTTTCGTTTATATAATCAGTAGCTATACTCAGTGTGATGTGCTACCCTAAAAGGAATATGTATAAATAAATACCAGATTTATTATATATTACATATGAAAGATGCCAAGCAAATTATTGCAAGTTCGACATTTTCTATCTATCGCCAATTTCTATTTATCTATAAAAAAGTTGAATAATATAAGAGTTTCCAAGATGCACGAAATTTTGTATTTAATTCATATATGTTGTGCCAAGCCACCCATTGAAAGTCCGCCCGTTATGCTCTAAATGTTCACATGAATTTCAAAGTTCTCCATGTAAAATTTTAAGATTCTAGCTCTAATAGTTTCTCAGATATACGAATTTTTCTATTTGATTCATGTGGGGGCTTCAAGACCCCCCAGATGAAAGTCCGCTTTTTTTTCCTCCAAAATGTTCAGATGAATATTAAGTTCTTCGTGCGAAATTTGATGAATTTAGTTCCATTAGTTTTCCAGATAAACGAATTTTTGTTTTTAATTAATATGGGATGTGCCGCTCCCCTCATGGGTAGTCCTCCAATTTATTACCCAAAATGTTTAGATGGATGTTAAAGATTCTAACTGTAAAAGTTTCCAAGATAAACGTATTTTTGTATTTAATTTATATGGGAGGTGCCACGCCCCCTAATGATAGTCCGCCTACTGTTTGTCCCAAATAATTATATTGACACTAAAGTTGCTCCGACAAAATTTGAGGACTCTAACTGTTATATTATCTAAAATATACGGATTTAATATTTTCTTAATATAGGCGTGGCTCCTCGCCCACTTCCAGACATACAGGAATACGCTGTGAAAATTTGAATAAAATCGGTTCAGCCGTTTAGTAGTCTATAACGTTCAAACATACAAACATATAAACATACAAACATACAAACATAAAAACATACAAACAAACACACATTCATTTATATATATAGATTTTACCACAAAGTATACAGAGGTGTCACTTTTGACATTTAAAAAAGTCAAAAATCAGCTTTTGTTTGATTTTGAAATTGTTTGGTGAGAAGAGGTATATAAAATACAGCTAAAACAAGAAAGTGTAGTCGGGCGTGGCCGACCATATGATACCCTACAAAAATTTTGAATATTAAACGTGATTTATTTTTCATAATAAAGCATTTATCCTCAATATTCCCTTGTTCCGATACATTTAAGCAATTTATGGATGAAAAACTAATTTTCTGAAAGAGGCTTTATATGGGGGCTAGGGACAAATATGGACCAAGCCCGATAAAATTTTGTGAATATTTTTATATTTACATAATATTTTATTGTGCTGAATTTCATCGCGATATTTGTGTTTATAAGTTAATTTGGGACATTCAAGTAATTTTCTAAAGGGGACTTTGTATGGGAGCTAGGGTCAAATGGGGCCCGATCTTTACGAAATTTGGCAGGGTCATCAAGACTTCTATAAAACTTAGTTGTGCCGTATCTTATCGATATATCTGTATATTTAACATAATTATGAGCTCAGAAGCCCTTTTCGGGCCGATTTTAACCATTTTTAATAGGCTTCGTCCTTGGGTCAAATAAAACGTTCGTGCCAAATTTCATCCAATTATCTTGAAAATTGCGACCTGTACCTTGCGCACAAGGTTTACATGGACAGCCAGCCAGACGAACGGACGGACGGACATATACTTTAAGGTGGGTCTAGGACGAATATTTTTGTATGTTACAAACATCAGCACAAATCCAATATACCCTCCCCACTAAAATGGTGTAGGGTATAAAAATCATTGAAATCGTTTTGTGCGAAAGAGAGGGAAATAGTTTTTTGCTTGTAACGCCTCTGTATACCCTGTGATTTTACTACTATTTTTAAATTAACCATTATTTTATGTTACTTGAAGTACAATCCTGTATTGCACATGTACAATTTTGATTTTGTTTTGTAAATAAAGTTAGTTCTATGAAAACCACGAAACAGCGTACACCATAAATGGTGACCCCGACGTGATTCGAAAACAATACGGTTTTTTGGAACGCGAAACAATTAAACAACTATTTTAATTGTCGTTATTTATAAGGAAAATAAATAATTATCCCTGGTGGCAATGAGGTTGAAGGAGCTGCCGCAGCAGCTACCACTGACTCTAACAGACATGTTGCCAGCAATGCTGATGGAGATGCTGCGCAAATTGCAAGAGTGTCAATACGGAACAAGGTAAAAAAAAATCACAACTAAAATTCTTAATTGACACTGGTGCCGAAGTTAGTGTCATTCCACCTTCACCCAAACAACGAAACCATCCGCAGGACAATTTGTATTTGTACGCTGCTTACCATTCGCCAATAAAAATGTTTGGTGAAAAAACAATTACTTTGAACTTGGGACGCCATCGTGACTTCAAATGGAATTTCATAATAGCCTATGTCACTCAGCCAATAATCGGGGCAGATTTTTTGTCGTTTTACAACTTGTTGGTCAACGTACGTCAACGCAAGCTCGTAGATTATTTAACCAACGTTCAGAAAATTTTTCTTTACGCAAGAACGGTGAGTTTTATAAAAGTCTTTCATTTATTAATCAGAACGATTCTTTTAAGAAACTTTTAAATGAGTTCAGGGATATCACCTAACACTCTATTGGCTCTTATAGTGGATGCATCAGGCACCGCAATGGGCGCCATTTTACAACAACTCGAAGACAACATATGGTAACCCCTAGGTTTCTACTCAGAACGGCTGAACCCAGCACAACAAAAATATAGTACCTATGATAGGGAACTGCTGGGGGCCTACAAAGCGTTTAATATTTTCGTCATATGGTGGAAGGTAGAAATGTATGTATTTACACCAGTGTTGGCCAAACACATACTGTTGCACATTAATTTGTATTGGTAAAGCAGCAGAGAACAAAATCATAAGCCCTTACAATACGCTTTCCAACAGAAGTCGGAAAAGGCAACACCACGACAAGTCCGCTATCTCGATTTTTTGGGTCAGTTCACGACGGACATCCGTTATATACCCGGAAAAGACAACATTATAGCCGAGGCTCTATCACGGATCAAAGCTTTACACATATCATCGAACATTGACTACGCAGAACTATCGAAAAGTCAGGTTAACGTCGAGGAACTCAAAAAATTTTAAGAGCACGACTCGAACTTAAACATTAAGGAAATTTAAATTTCTGGCACACAGTCGGTGATATTTTGTGACGTCTCAACTGGTAGAGCACGACCATTTTTAACACCGTCTTATCGTAGAATAGCTTTTGATTCAATATTAGTCACCCAGGCGTAGCCAGAACAACGAAAATAATTTCTGAACGTTTCATTAGACCAAAAATGAGAAAAGATTGCATGAAATGGTGTAAGGAATGCATTCCATGTCAACGAAGCAAGATCCATCGACATAACGAAGCCCCGATTTCTAATTATGCTCTTCCTGGTGCAAGTTTCGAACATGTCAACATCGATATTGTGGAACCCCTGCCGCCATCCATGGGTTATCGTTACTGTCTCATATGTGTTGACCACTATACCCGTTGGGTCGAAGCATACCCCGTGGAGGACACTACTACCGAAACCAATCTAAGAGGACACCTTTCATCGAGAACTACTTGAGCACATCACCAGCGGTATTCGTTCGTACAGATGCAGTACGTCGACCTTTAAAACAACCTTATTAAGGCCCATTTGCTGCAATCAAGCGTTTTGACAAATTTTATAAAATTAATATGAATGGCAAACCAGTTTACGTAAGCATCGATCGTTTGAAAGCAGCATTTAATTGCATAGAACAATCACAACCGGACACAACTTTAACTAATGAAGAACCAGCCACAACCAGTGAAGAACCTGCAGCCTACACTACAGCCTCCGGAAGAAGAGTTCGTTTTCGTGTTCCTTAGAAAGGGGAGTAATATGGCATCACCATCCCACATACTTTATTATATAACTTTTTACTACTTTTGTTTATATAAGCATTTTACTATTTTTAAATTAACGATTATTTTATGTTACTTAAAGTACAACCCTGAACTGAACATGTACAATTTTGATTTTATTTTAAAAATAAAGTTAGTTCTATTAAATCCACCAAACAGCATACACCATAGTCCATTTTTGATATAAGCATTTTTCACATACATATATGCCATCTACCCGTGGCTATTAAAAGTCATGTTATATGAAAATTGTGAAACACGAAATTTTATTATGCAGTAGATATTTTGCGACATTTTTGCTTAGAGCAAGATATAAATTCAAATTTTTTATTTGAAAGAAAAAAATAGAATATACAACTGTAACCAACGTCCTCAAGCTAAAACGGACTACAGTTATATATTTTTCTAAATAATATAACAATATTTTTTAATTTAATGAATTTATGAAAATAATATTTATTTCTTTAATAAACATGAATTTTTAATTTTTTTATATTCACGGAAAAATTAATATATAAGAATTTCTTTATAAGCCCATTGTGGCATATACTTTTTGCATTGTTTCCTATGTATTGATTTGTATTAACATGTGAATGAATACTTAATGATGGGCTCCTACTACGATATTGCAACTTTTTATAATAAAATGTTTATTACTTCAATAGGGAAAATAAGTACAAAATGGTGGAAAAACGGAAAATTTGATTTTATTCAAACTCACTGACCCATTTAATAAAATTGGAGAAATTGATAGATTTAGTAACACTAAATATACCAATTGGGTGTTACTTGGAACTCCGGTACAAAGGACTATTTTTTGGTACTTTTTCGTTTTTTAACTGGTACTTTTTGTGTTTTTTATAATATGATCCTAGAAACGTGATATTAAGAATGTGAACCCCGGAGTTAATGAGAATCTTTAAAAAGGGAGTTTTTTTTTGTACTTTTTCGTTCTTTAAAAGGTAATTTTTGAATTTTCATTATTGAACCTAGGAACATGAAATTTAGCATGTACAGACCGGAGTAAATGAGAATCCATGAAAGGGGACTTTTTGGTACTTTTTCGTTCTTTAAATGGTACTTTTTGTGTTTTCTATAATATTGAACCTAGAAACATGAAATTAAGCATGTAGAGCCCAGAGTAAATAAGAACCTATAAAAGGGGAATTTTTGGTACTTTTTCGTTCTTCAATAGTTACTTTTGAATTTTCTATACTATTGAACCTAGAGACATAAGGAGTAAATAAGAACCTATAAAAGAGAACCCTTTGGTACTTTTTCGTTCTTCAACTGGTACTTTTTGACTTTTCAATTATATTGAACATAGAAACTCAAAACTAAGCATTCAGGCACTAAAATCTAAAATGGAGTATTTTCTGGTACTTTTTCGTTCATTAAAAGGTACTTTTTGAATTTCCGATAATATTGAACTTAGAAACATGTATAAACATTAAATGAAACACGCAATACCCTGATTGAACGAAAATATACAAAAAGAGACTTTCTGGTACTTTTTTAATAATACTTTTTGAATTTTTTGAAACACAAAATTGGACACGCAGCTTCTTGAGTGTATACAAATCTGTATGAGAGGAACTTCCGGTTGAAAATTTAATATGCACCATCCTTATTCAACTAAAATCTAAAAAAGGGACTTTCTGCTACATTTTTGTTCTCCAACTGATATTTTTTGAGTTTCCTGTAATATTGAAACTAGAATCAATCATTATTGATTGAAAATCTATGAAATATTGAACCTAGGAACCTGTATGAAAATCTATAATAGGGGACTTTTTGATATTGCAGAAATTTACTGAATGACTGAAAATTTACAATAATATTTATTTTATTTCATTATGCTGAGGGTAGCGAAACACGGTGGATATAGCTAGTATGTTTATAATTGTGTATTCTTTTCGTATTGATAACTTTTTTGAAAACTACAGTATATTATGAACTATGTGAGGTATATTTATGTCATTTTGGACATACACCCTACAGTCAGTATATACCGAAAATATTTTTAAATATTTGTATTGAGAAGTAAAATAAGTTTGAAATAAACACTATAATCATCATAAAATAGTTAATATTTAATCATTAGAATAGATATTTTTCATTCAACTATTTATGGTTATATTTTTTACCAATTTAGTAATATTAATAATTGCTACAGTATCTGTTATTGAAAAAACTACATAAATATTACATATAAAAATAATAATTCTTTTCGTTACCCTTTTAACTAATGCATTTTTTGTTTACATTTTCTTTACAAAATTATTTCTTTAGTAGAATTCAAATGGGAAGATATTTTTTTTTAATCATCGACGAGATAGCACCCCAATATTCTCTTCTGTTTAGGATTATGTCAATAATGTTGTGCACATTTAGTTTTGTTTCTATATATTCTTCTGCTCCGCAGCTCATGGATGAAGCGTGGGCAGTAAAACATGACATGTTCCGCGTCTTGTTCTTGATTAGGGCAATATGGGCAGTATGGAGTACTGTCCAAACCGAATCTATACAGGAAACTTCTGTACTATCTATGACCAGAGAGAAATTGTGTCAGGTATTAGTTTACTTCCCCATGCCTTCTTTTTAGCCATACATCAATTCTCGGTATTAGTTTAATGGTCCACTTTCCTCTAATACTTGATTCCCATCTATTTTGCCATTGTCTTATAGATTCTTCTCTTTCAAGTTTTCGGACAACTGTTCTTGATCGTGTTGAGTCTCTATTTGTTTCGTTTAGACGTTTAGCTTCATCAGCCAAAATATCTATTGGAATCATTCCCGCAATTACGTGGGCCGCTTCGTCAGAATTTGTTCGGTATTAACAACAAACTCTTAGTACGAATAACCTGTATACTGATTTCAGTGTCATGGCTGTGGACTTTACTTTCAGAGCTCCTGCCCATATGGAGGCAGCGTAAAGTATTACATAGCTGACCACTGTTGATATAATTTCCCGTTTACATTGCATAGGTCCACCTACATTTCGCATCATTCTTTCAAGTGCCGATCTAACGTTAGTTGCCTTGTTAGAAACGTATTCAATGTGAGCCTTAAAATTTAATCTAGCATCTATAATAACTCCAAGATATCTTAAACGCTGTTTTGAAGTTACTTGGTGCTTCCCGACTAATATTTGTATATTTTCTCGTTTTCGTCTGCTAGTAACTTATACGATTTCGGTCTTATGTTCTGCTATTTCTAGACCTGCGATCTTCATCCAATTTTTAATAATACACACTTCCTCGTTTGCGATTAGTTCTACTTCGTCTATGAATCTTGCTGAAACTGTGACTGCTATGTCATCGGCGAACCTTATAATTTTTTGCTTCTTCCGGTATACTGAGCTCGAGTTGAGTTGTATTCCTCCTAATGACACCAGTTCTAGACACATCTCCTCAAAAATATAGGAATTTTTCCTAGTGCCTCTCAACATATAAATTTTTGCTGCCCATATTTCGCACAGTAGCGACTCTTAAAGATCATATTTTCTTCTTTTTTCGTTTTTGGTATTGTATTTTATTTTAAAAAATAACGTGCAAAAATTTTTTTTATTTCGAAATTAAATATAATTTTTTCGATACAAATATTCACTTTGAATTGTATCCAAAAGTTGTATTTGTTTATCCGAGACACAAAACAGTGTTGCATAAGCAAATCTTGTTCGAAAAAATACATTTTCGACTTGTTATAAATCAAATCTAGTAGATTAAGTAGATTTGGATTTGTAAAAAATGTATGGCAAATCTACATGATTTTAACTAGTTTTGCCCAAATCCACTAGATTTGCTCAAAACGCCTCAGTGGAAACATAGCATTAAGCTATGTCCGTGTGTGTGTCTGTCTGTATGTTTGTTGAAATCAATTTTCTGATACCTTCGGGATCCAAATCTACAACAATTCTGTCAGCTGTCGGTTCATAAATAACGGATATATGAGCAAAAATCCGAGACAACCTCTGAAAATTTCATTAAAAATTTAGATTTTTCGTGCATGCTGATGCTGAAATTATAAACAAACAATAACAACAACACACTTAACCATACGGTAAATTTTGTTATTGTATTAGGTTAGGTTGATAGGAGGATGCATCTACAAATTATTTGTTGGTAAAAAGAAAAAAAAACTTATATAGTATTCACTAAATGTATTATTGTCCGATGTTCAGAAACTCAGTTTCCTGGACATAATTCCTAAGAATTTTTCAATCAGTGTTCGTAAGGGATATTATATCACGAATAATATCACTTCCAAGATATTTGGATCTAATTTCGGCGAAAGCCTGACAATGGTAAAGAAAGTGCTCCAGAGTTTTGCTGTCCTCTCTACATGTTCTACATTCGTCTGAATTCGCACGCACAATTTTGTGTAGGTGTGCCCGTAGTCCTGTGTGTCCGCTCAGAATACGTACTATCATACTAATCTCAGACTTGTTCATTTTGAGGAGACTTTTCGCCCTGCTCTCGTTAGGGTCACCCTATTGTGGTTGTACCCATGGTTTCATTATTCCAAGAGGTCTTATGGGTTTCTCTCACCCATAATTTTAATTCTGCCCTCGTTGCGACAAATGGTTTTGCGTTCGTCAGGTTAACTACCTCGCGTTCCCTTCCCTTTAATGCTACTACATTCGCTATTTCATTGCCGACTACTCCCGAGTGGCCTGGTACTCATATGATGTAAACATTACCTCTGGGAGAGTATTCGGTTAGAGCTTTTTTTACAATCCAATACGGTTTTAGATTTAACTTTATCACCTGATATCGCCCTAATTACCTTCTGGCAGTCGGTAAATATGTTAAGCCCTATGAGCGCTATATTTATTCTAATCCAATTTACGCATTCCGTTATTTCTCGGACTTCTGTCTGGAAGCTAGTGTTGTGATTAGGTAAACGGTGGTATATCTGTTTCTGGGTCTTCAATATAAAAACCATCCGTATAGCAAAGGATTCCTATTGGTATTTGCTCTAAAGTTCCGCTTTCAAAGTTTCCGACATATTTTGTCTCTGCCTTCCAATGTGTCCAGTATACATTGATAACGTGTCCTATAACCGCTTTTGGCCAGTTCTCCTAAAGTTACGAGCCGTTCGGCTGTAAGTGCCGCCTCATATCCTATATATGTTTCAATGGGTGGAATATCTAGCATTGTTTCCAGAGCCTTGGTTAACGTAGTGCTCACGCCGTGAGATCTCAGTCTAGTAAACTGCTTTTAACAATACTATCGACCTGTTCACAGAAAAGTTTCCAGGAGTCTCGTTTCGCTTTTTCAACGATTTTCTTATATTCACCGATACGATACTCATCACAGTATACTGCGGTCTTTTTCCGCCGTGACCGGTTAATGAAGGTAGCTTTATTACCTAAGTTCAATGTGATCAAGTCTTTAGTATTAAAGAAATCCATGAGGGCTTGTCCCCTGCGATTGGTGTTTGTGCTACCCCAAGCTACATGGTGGGAGTTGGCATCACAACCTATTACAATTTTCTTATTTTTCCTTTGCGAATCTTCAATCAGTTTCATCATATCCGACGTTGGTGGACGTGTCGGAGAAACGAAGTGCAGGTGAACAGATGCAAGGTATATGTTGCCACGTACTTGCTTCATCACCGTTGCAACTGTTGCGAATCGTCAAAGGTTCCTGGATTAAAGATATGTGTATCTTACCTTTGTTTATTTTAGCCATCAAAGCATTGATAGCCGTCTCGCTCCGATGGAGGTTTATTTGGATAACCTCAATCATGATCATCCATTAAACTGTCTTCCGGCGAGTTGATTATCACCTCCTCGGTCTATGGATTTGACTCCTCCAGGAAGCCTGAAGTGTCTATTGATGCAGTGGATACTATTGATGGCACTGCGGTGTCCTTATCATGCCTAGGAATAGCAGTCTTTTTAACTTGCACGATCCCGATTTTGGAAAGCTCCGCTGTTCTTCTGGCGAGAGAGTGATTTCCTTCTCACTTTTAGGATTTGATTCCTCCTCATTCATGTACTAGCTACTGATGCTTTGGGCACCGTCTTAGGTATTTTTGTTGCCTTGTCGGGGCCAGTTACGACAGCCCTTTCAAACGGTGCCTTCCCAATATTAGAAAGGGCAGCTACACTTTTTTCTGGCGAGTTAGTGGTAATCTCCTCGCTTTTAGGATTTGACTTCTTAATGTTACCAGTAGTGGCTAATGATGCTGTGGGCACCGTCTTAGGAATTTTAGTGTCCTTGTCGGGACTTGTTGTAACAGCCCTTCCAATCGGCACCTTCCCAATTTTGACTATGACAACTTTAGAGGCAAAATAAGCTCTACCTTTGTTCTTGGCAAGACTAGCCATGGAGTTCTAGTTGATACCTAACCTATTAAAAATAAAGTTCCCTCAGGTTCTTCTTTCCTGTAAAACACATCCCATTTTTTACACGGCCAGTTCAGCGTTTTGGTTTCCAAGAATTTCCAATATACATACGCTCATTATCCAATTTACTGCCCCATCCTGGTATGGCTTGGCTTCGTCTGTTTAGAAGACGGGGAGCTCTGTTTCTTTTTAGGTTTATTCTCAGTTGTCCACTCCTCGGGAGACCTGATCCTCTTTGCCAAATAAAACTTGAAATCCAGAACACTGGTCATACTAAACCGTCACCTGTCATCCGGCGCCTGCTGATATCGATGGATATTAGACAAACGTAAAACGGATTCTGTTTTGTTTCATTATCAGCCCTATTAAATCCACTCTCAATTTTAAATACACAAATACAGTATTGGCCAAAACTAATTGAAGTTTTGCCAATTACTTTTGTAATTACAATTACTTGTAATTGTGAATTTTGTTCCTTATAATCAGTGTTAGAAAAACTACGTTTGCTACCAAGTATTATATTATTGCTTTAACTACTGCTCCAAACAATTGTCTGAAGTTGTAGCAGTAGCATTTGTTTTGTTTTATAATCATAAGTTTTTAAAACTTTTGCTACTTATAAAAAAGTAAATCTCAAAATATAGCAGTAGTAATAAAACAGTAGCAGTAGAAATAGTTCTAAAAAAACATAAACTACAAATGGAGAAGAAGCTTAAATGTGCAAGAATCCTCTAAATAGAGGAAACAAAGTCCATTGTCTCTTGCGAAATGACAATGAGAAACCTTTATAATATATCTTTAGAAGGCCCACGAATCGAAGTCGTAGTATTTTTCCCCGCTGCTTGTGCCTTTTTTTCTGAATGTCGTAATTTTTTTATTTTATTTTAATAAAATTTTTATTTTTTTATGCTACCAAAGCTTAGGATTTTGGTAGCATTGCTACTTTATTTAGGTAGCTGTTGCTACCAAACTTTTGATTGCTGAAAAATATAATATAGTTTATTGCTACTTCAGGAAAATATTTACTGCTACTATTTGAAGTATTCAACTGCTACATAGAAACATTTAAATACCAATACTGTATTACTGCTATAAAAATTTTTATTTTTTTGCTACATCTATAACTACTGCTACCAAAATCAAAAGGTACCCAGCAAAAGATAATTGATGTCACACTTTACAAACGACATCTTAATCACATCTAAAAATGCGATAACATATTTTTCGCTTTTATAAACCAATTATTTCATTACAAATGAAACCCACTTAAAAGTGAGTAATGAGATGTAGAAAAGTCACTACAAATAACATATTCGAAGTACATCAAATTTTAGTGAAAGACTAATGAAATTTACATAAGCGTGTCATTGAAAGAATGTGGTTTATTTTTGACATCCAAATATATGATTTTTACTGCTTCTAATAATAAGATTAGATGTAGTTCAAAGTTGTCAAAAATTAACAATATCCCTCCAACGACACGCTCATGTAAAATTCATAGGTTTTTCACCCGAATGTGAAGTACTTCGGGTTACAACTTGTGATGAAAATACTACATCTTTTTCCACACCTTTTTTGATGGGTAATAGTAAATGATTTGCTGCTAGTTTTGGAACATTTTATAACTACAAATGTAGTTATTTTTCGTTACTACAGCTACTTGTAGTCTTGTTATTTAAACACTGCTTATAATAACATCCCAGCAAAAAGAAGTAGAATTTTCACCACAACCCAGCAAAAAAAGTGTGGAAAAAGATGTAGAATTTTCATCGCAACCCAGCAAAAAAATTTTGAAGTTGTTAAAGAAGAAGGGATATTTTCATGATTTCTTTAGTAAGTATTCTATTTAATGCGTTTTTAATACATGCCTAAATTCTAATAAATTTGTCATCAGTGAAGGCATGAAAAATGCACCCAAATTCACTCATGTAACTCCACTATAGGAATTGTAATATTTTACTGTAATTTGGTATTCTCTTAGGAGATTTAACGAAAACGTGCATTTCATACAATAAAGATTAAAATGACATTAATTTTTTATTAGATTTTTGTTAAAATTAGTAATATTAAGTCCATTAAAATTAGTAATATTAAGTCCATTAATAGGAGAAGGAAAAAACCAAGACAGCTTAACGGATTTTAAAACACAATGGGTATTTTTCCTCTGCATGAATTTAAATCCAATCAAAATCAGTTATGTTTTATCTTATTCTATTTTTATCAATATCACGCAAAAAAATTATTTAAATATTGATAATTAAATCGAAATACCATTAATGCATTTTTAAATAAATATAGTGCACCAATGAAAATTCGCTTGAGAATCATCGAATATTCATAAGAACTCATTTAAATGACGAACTATTTTTGCAAATACGAACCCATGCATGCCAATGACACGCTAATGTTAAAATCATGCATGTTTCCCCTAAATATGAACCAGTTCATTATCAGTTCAACCCATGCATTTACTACTTTTTTGCACGTCTTTTTTTGCTGGGAACTAGTAACCCTAAGTGCTTCAAATTCAGGTGAAAAACCTATGAATTTTACATTAGCGTGTCATTGGATGGATGTTGTTCATTTTTGACAACTTATCTTTAGAAGCTGTAAAAATACGATATTTGTATGTCAAAAATAAAACTCATTCTTTTAATGACACGCTTATGTAAATTTCATTGCTTTTTCATCAAAATTTAAAGTACTTCGAATATGTTGTTTGTAGTGTCTTTTCTACATCTCTTTCCTCACTTTTAACTGTGTTTTCATTTGTAAAAATATGTTTGGTTTATAAAAGCAAAAAATATGCAATCGCATTTTTTAGATGTGATTAAGATGTTGTTTGTAAAGTATAACATCAATTAGTTTTTACATCTAATCTTATTTTTAGAGGCAGTAAAAAATTAATATTTGGATGTCAAAAATAAACCACATTATTTCAATGATACGCTTATGTAAATTTCATTGGTTTTTCATCCAAATTTTAAGTACTTCGAATACGTTGTTTGTAGTTACTTTTCTACATCTCATTCCTCACTTTTAACTGGATTTTCATTTGTAAGGAAATATTTGATTTATAAAATCGAAAAATATGTAATTGCATTTTTAGATGTGATTAAGATGTTGTTTGTAAAGCATGACATCAATTATTTTTTGCTGGGATGTAATTGGTAAGCATAAATTACAATTTCAATTAATTTTAATTGACAAAACTTCAATTACAATTAGAAGTAATTGTAATTGGCCATGTAATGAATTACTTTGTGTAATCATTACCCCCATCCCTGATAGATAGAGACATTATTAACAATAGGAATTTAACGGAGGAATAGGAATTTAACGGAGAACAAAAATAAATTTCAATATCACAGAAATTCTGTGATAATAGTATTAAGTTTGACTTCCATCTTAAATGGTATTTGGTAAATTATATTTTCCCAAAGCAGCATCCCTGATAGATAGAGACATTATTAACAATAGGAATTTAACGGAGGAATAGGAATTTAACGGAGAACAAAAATAAATTTCAATATCACAGAAATTCTGTGATAATAGTATTAAGTTTGACTTCCATCTTAAATGGTATTTGGTAAATTATATTTTCCCAAAGCAGCATCTATAAACGTTTCTTCTACTTTTAGCCTTCAAATTATTTTTTAGCAAAAGGTGGGCATCAATTTAATGTTTAATACACAGCAAAAATCTTTGCTTTGTAGTACCATATTTTCAATTTTTTGTGTATAAGTAGTTTTTTAATTTATTTTTTAAAATAATATTTACAAATAATCATTTAAAGTCACTTAAAATGTATATAAAAAATCCCTAAAATATTAGTTTTATAAGTTCTTAATACTAATGGCACGATTTTCGTTATACATACATAAAAAATTTAAAACTACATAATTTATACATATGTATATGTATTAAGTAATATATTAATAGTAAATTAAGTACAGTTCTTTCAAAATTTCAGGGTATCATTTCAAAAGTAGTTATAAAACTTAAATGCTGAACATTTTTACGATTTCACATCAAGGCGTAGAAAGACAAATGGATGGACGTAGTTAAAGGTCTAGGTTTCATCCCAACCTGGACGATTTCTAAGTTAAATTATCTAAGACATACATATCATCGTTGCTCCTACCAAAACAGTCACAATTTGTTTATTTCATTATTCCCCAGCAAAAAATAATTGATGTCATACTTTACAAACGACATCTTAATCACATCTAAAAATGCGATTATATATTTTTCGCTTTTATAAACCAAACATATCCTTACAAATGAAAACACAGTTAAAAGTGAGGAAAGAGATGTAGAAAAGTCACTACAAATAACACATTCGAAGTACTTCAAATTTTGGTGAAAAACCAATGAAATTTACATAAGCGTGTCGTTCCCACGACAATTGGATCTTCGTTCTGGAACGACCCGAGTCATACTCGACCAAAGATTGTCAACCCAGCGACAGCTGTATCAACCGAAATTTTTTTCCCAGGAACTGTTACAACAACAACATAAGCGTGTCATGGAAAGAGTGTGGTTTATTTTTAACATTCAAATATCGGATTTTTACTGCTTCTAAAAATAAGAATAGATGTAGTTCAAAGTTGTCAAAAATGAACAACATCCCTCCAATGACACGTTAATGTAAAATTCATAGGTTTTTCACCCGAATTTGAAGCAGTTCGGGTTACTAGTTGTGATGAAAATACTACATCTTTTCCATCCTTTTTGCTGGGTCATGTCTTTTTTAGTCATACATCTACCCAACAAATCCTGTAAAGATATTTTTATTTGTTTAGAAATCATTAAAATCAGTAATGTGTAATAAAAATAAAGTTTTCTACTCTCTGAGCAACGACGATATGTTTGTTTAAAATTAAAAAATCTAAAACACAAAGATACATTCTACTTGAATTAAACAATAGACATTTTGTAATAATCTATTTAGAATTTAATAAAAATATATAATTAAGATAGCAATACATTAGTGCATATCACAGTCTTACAATTTAGAAGCCCATACAATATATTGTATAAATGTGTGCAAGTTTCTAGATGTATAAAACACTACAAAATAGTTTCATCGCCGTAGCGATGTAGTGAATTTGTGTTGCAACTAGTTGAGGAATTTATTACTAAGTGGGGATACATCACATGATTTTTTGGAGTTTTAGTTCGTCCAGGGCAATAGTTGGGCAACTGATTCATTGAAATTGTATTATTAAAATGTTTTGTATATTGGGAAGATTTTTTTGGTTCTCGAACAGTCTGATAAGATGTGGTACTGTAGGCATTATTTGAAACCCGATTATTGCAATTGTGTCCAATTAATTTATGTTGAGCAGGCACAGCCTGCATATTCGGTTCTTGTAATTTATTTGGAGGAGCTGATAACTGACGTTTATACAAAGAAGAGATTTTTGGTCCCAAAATGCATGCAGAGCAAATAATACATAACACTAGTTCCATAAAAGCTCTTGTTAAAAATGGCCATTCCGGAGTTTGACCGTAAGGTGATTCACTTAACCATACGTCGATGTTTGCAAACTCATATATCACGGATAATAGCAGTAATGCATAAGGTAAGCAATAAATAAATAAGAACACTCCGGAAATACTACATTTCGTCTGTAGTAATAATTGCAGTGATGTAGAGTTCGTATTGCGTAAAATATCCCTGTTTCGACGATAAACTAAAAATCCGGAAGCTAAATTCATAGATCCAAATATCCAATAACAAAACAATGGTGTGGCTACTAAAATCTGGAGTCCCTTGTCAGATTGGTTGCCTACATAACAAGCACCTATTAAAATAAATATTACAAGAATCAAATTAGTACACTTATTCAGATATTTATTGCTTACCTAATAACTCATCAGCATCCACCAATCGTGCAACAATCACTGCAGCTGTTTGAAAAGCTGGCAAGCCCCATGCTAGAAATCTTGCCAAGTTACTGCTCGTTATACTATTATCTATTTTGCGTGAAAGTTTCGTAGTAACACTACTATTATTTAGAGATGGATAAACATTTGTCCCAAGTGTCATGTGACCTAATGAGTCGGGACTAATACGACGCACATCACGATGCCATCCTAAACATAAAATTGCCCACCTATAGAGTAGAAAAGATAAATTTTAATTTAAAATATGAGTAAATTATGACTTAAATGCAACCAAATTTGAAATTAAAGTAGTACGTAAAGTACTAAAGTTTGTGTCAAATAATAACCCACCAAAAAATAATTGATGTCATACTTTACAAACTACATCTTAATCACATCTTAAAATGCGATTACATATTTTTCACTTTTAAAAACCAAATATTTCCTTACAAATAAAAACCCAGTTAAAAGTGAGGAAAGAGATGTGGAAAAGTCATTACAAATAACATATTTGAAGTACATCAAGATTTGGTGAATGAGTAGTGAAATTTACATAAGCGTGTCATTAAGGGAATGTGTTTTATTTTTGACACCCAAATATCGGATTTTTACTGCTTCTAAAAATAAGATTAAATGTAGTTAAAAGTTGACAAAAATGAACAACATCCCTCCAATGACACGCTAATGTAAAATTCATAGGTTTTACACCCAAATTTGAAGCACTTCGGGTTACTAGTTCCCAGCAAAAAAAGTGTGGAAAAAGATGTAGAATTTTCATCACAACTAGTAACCCGAAGTGCTTCAAATTCGGGTGTAAAACCTATGAATTTTACATTAGCGTGTCATTGGAGGGATGTTGTTCATTTTTGGCAGCTTTGAACTACATCTGATCTTATTTTTAGAAGCAGTAAAAATCCGATATTTGGATGTCAAAAATAAAACACATTCTCTTAATGACACGCTTATGTAAATTTCACTACTCTTTCACCAAATCTTGATGTACTTCAAATATGTTATTTGTAATGACTTTTCCACATCTCTTTCCTCACTTTTAACTGGGGTTTCATTTGTAAGGAAATATTTGGTTTATAAAAGTAAAAAATATGAAATCGCATTTTAAGATGTGATTAAGATGTGGTTTGTAAAGTATGACATCAATTATTTTTTGCTGGGTTGTTATGAAAATTCTACATCTTTTTCCACATTTTTTTTTGTTGGGAAGCAAGCCATTTTTTTGTAAGATTAATGCAAGTTGACGAATGATTTTCTGTTATTGTTATTTTGAGATTTTTACTTTTGTATTCTATATTGTTATTTTCTGATCAGAAATTTTGAGTAATAGTTACGTAGGAAATTATAGAATAAAACTGATATTAGTAACGTTCCGATATACATATGTATGTACATAAATAAAAACACTAATCAAGCTGACTACACACTAAAGGCTGGCACAAGACAACAATAATGCGACAATTTGCTAAAAAATTTCGTGTGCTTATGATGGCGCACACGATATTTCCCAGCAAAAAAAGTGTGGAAAAAGATGCAGTATTTTCATCACAACTAGTAACCCGAAGTGCTTCAAATTCGGGTGAAAAACCTATGAGTTCTCCATTAGCGTGTCACTGGAGGGATGTTGTTCATTTTTGGCAATTATGGACTACATCTAATCTTATTTTGAGAAGCAGTAAAAATCCAATATTTGGATGTCAAAAATAAACCGCATTCTTTCAATGACATGCTTATGTAAATTTCATTGGTTTTTAATCTGAATTTGATGTACTTCGAATATGTTATTTGTAGTGACTTTTCTACAACTCTTTTCTCACTTTCAACTGGGATTTCATTTGTAAGGAAATACTTGGTTTATAAAAGCGAAAAATATGTAATCATATTTTTAGATGTGATTAAGATGTTGTTTGTAAAGTATGACATCAATTTTTTTTGCTGGGTTTTTTAACAAATTGTCGCTATTATTGTTGTCTTGTGCAGGTCTTTACTACACACCACAGTGGGGCAGAATCGGAATTTTTTGGAAATAAATCTGGCATTTCTAAACGGCTGATCCGATCGGGATAAAATTTGGCGTGAGCGTAGCCAAGGAGTATTCGAGTTTAAGTTTTGAAGATGAACCCTGCAGATGCCCCAGGGACGGCGCTGTGGCTGCTCAAAATAGGGTACCTACGACCTGTAAAATTTTTAAACTCGTGCCATTTTTTTGTTTTTCACCAAAATACAAATATTTTCTGAAAGCGCTCGACGAGATCTTGAAAAAACATGAGTTATAGGCATTTAAAAATTTAGTGATACAAAATTTACCATATCTTGGTCCGCCTTTTTTTGAATACCGGGCGTAATTTTGGACCAAATGGACTCAATTTTTCCAATAATATACAAAAAATTTCAGATCAATATCATTTACAGATCCAAAAATATACGTTTTTTAATTTAAGAATTCAAGAAATTTTATATTCTTGCCGTTTTTTTGCCAAAAATGTGTCTTAACTCTTTTATTAATAAAATAAAATTTTCTTTAAGAACATATAACAATTTTATAGTTTTCTAAAAGGTATCTTTACGCAGAACGCTTTGGCGTAAAAAACTTGTCCTATTTTTTGAAAATGTTGCCACTGCGTCCTTCCGAATATGACCGAATATGATCAAAACTTCAACTTTGGGCGACATGTTCTAAAATCCCAAAGCTGGGATCAGAAAACTGAAAGCAGTTTTGGAAACCTCAATATGTTTTC
Source organism: Lucilia sericata (assembly GCF_015586225.1). NCBI lineage: Eukaryota > Metazoa > Arthropoda > Insecta > Diptera > Calliphoridae > Lucilia > Lucilia sericata. The sequence continues at coordinate 700,743 of NW_023994111.1, read as the reverse complement.
TATTTACTCCAAAAGTATTTTCCCAGCCCTGAAAGAAATGTGGACCCTATGGGCAAAAATGTAAAAAATCCCATTTTTGGGATTTTCATTCCTATTTTTGGGAATTGCGGTATGCCCTTTGACCTTTTCAATTTTTTTTTTGCATTTTCTTATTTGAAATGACAAATTTAACAAGCGTTGAAAATTTCATTGAGTTTTGTTCATAAATAAAGATTTTGTCTTATATTACACATTTGTTAAATTTCTAAAACTATGATTTATATCAAAATTTTTATAGGGTCGCAGATAGCTACAACAATTTAGTCCATATTTATCCCTTAATATCATTTTTTAGTTAGATATGGAAATTCTCGACCCTTTACAAAAAATTTCAAGCCAATATCTCAATTACATTCAAAAATATGTTAATTTAAACCTGTATCCTTTAATTTCATATTTTTCATATTTTAGTATTAAATATGACAGAACATATTTAAATCTTATATTTACCTATTTTCTATTTGTTTGCTTATCCTTATAATTGAAAGGTCCTATTATGCTTAAATTTTCAGAAATTTATAACTATTTTTTACATAAATTTTTTCGACAGATCATTTCGTTCTGTTTCGTTTATGATCATGTAGGTAAAAATATACAGGTAATGATAATTTCGATTCATTCACTAATAAGAAATATCAATGACTGAATTACAGGTTATAGTAATATAGTCCTAAATGTTAATAGGTAGACAATTCGTAATTTTTTACTTTGGATCCACTTACGATCCAGGAAAAAAACAAACTATCCTACCATCACCTATTGCTGTTAATGATGTGGAAGCTTGTATTGATATATCATCTTTGCTCGAAAACACAGCATCAAGAATTGTGTCAGACTTTTCAGAAGACCAACTAAGGAAAATTCATAACTGTGATGTTGTCTTAATGTGTAAGTGGGGATGTGACGGTTTATCAGCACTTCCAGAATACAAACAAGCTTGTGGAAGTCGGACATTAGCAGACTACAAAAGTGTATTTATGTCATCATTAGTGCCATTACGAATTCGTTCATATTCCCTTAATCCATCATCGTCAAGCTTTGAAGATATATGGATCAATACAACTCCGGGTTCAAAAAATTTTTGTAGACCCATTGGATTTGAATATATAAAGGAGTCAAAGAAAACAACAAAAGATTTAGTGGAATATTTAAAAGATGAAATAAATGCACTGGAGCCCATTTGCATAAAAATAAAGGAATTCTCTAACGTATCATATCAGCAAAGCTTAACATTGATTGATGGAAAGGTCAGCAATGCCATAACAGAAACTTCTTCCTTCTGGAGATGATCAATATGTAATGAGAAAAAGTCGCAATTCTCAAATATAAACAAAAGCAGAAGTATTAATGAAGAAGTCCTGTCTTTCGGAATTTCACCACTTCATGCCAGAATACGATTTTTGGATTACTTTTTACACATAGCATACGACCTCAAATATAGAAGTGTGCCAGAGAATCTTACTAAATCAACAAAAAATAATGAAGAATTGAAAGAACTGAGAGCTGCGGAAAAAAGCAGAATCCAAGAAGAATTTAAAGTTCAGATGGGATTAAACATCGACAAACCACTTCCAAGTTGCGGTAGTACAAATGACGGTAATACGGCGAGAAGGTTTTTTCGTGATTTTGAAATTACTTCAAAAATAACTGGAATCGACATGGAGTTGCTTCGAAGAGTTAACACTATTTTAATGGCACTGAATAGTAACCATAAAATTAATGGAAATCGATTTGGGGAATATATATCTGAAATTTCTAAATTACTTGTATCTCTGTATCCATGGAGGGAACTAACACCAACAGTACACAAAGTATTGTGTCATGGTCAAATAATAATTGAATCGAATATTCTTCCACTTGGAGAGTTAACAGAAGAAGCCCAGGAAGCGAGGAATCGAGATTTTAAGCATGTTCAACTATTCAGAAGAAAATGCTCCAGGCAATCACAGAATGAAGATATTTTTAATAGTTTACTTCTATCTTCTGATCCTGTTCTTTCAACTATGCGAAAAAGATGGATTTGTTATGAAACTCTATCATCTCAAAACAAGGAAGATTTAAAGGACTTATATTACCTTCTGGATATGTATACCGATATGACAGATTATTTTATAGAAAATAAGTAGTGTTAGGAATTAACTATATAAGTAGGTTGTAAGAATTAATTGTATTATGTTTAAGATAAACAGTTCAAATAAAAAATGCTATTATACTAACTGATGATGTTGTATTAAATTGTGTTTTATATTTCGGTGGGCGGGAAAGGTGGTTTGTGTGGGGTGATTTAGGTGTTGTTGTGCGTGGCTAAAATTAAAATTATAATTTTTTTATTGTATATACAATGTTATAATCTTTAATAAAATAATTAACTAAATAATTTTTAAAAATTGTTCAAATATTTTATTCAACACCAAATGTATGTTCTGTCATACTTAATACTAAAATATGAAAAAGATGAAATAAAGGACACAGGTTTAAATGAACATATTTTTGAATGTAATTGAGATATTGGCTTGAAATTTTTTGTAAAGGGTCGAGAATTTCCATATCTAACTAAAAAATTATATTAAGGGATAAATATGGACTAAATTGTTGTAGCTATCTGCGACCCTATTAAAATTTTGATATAAATCATAGTTTTAGAAATTTAACAAATATGTAATATAAGACAAAATCTTTATTTATGAACAAAACTCAATGAAATTTTCAACGCTTGTTAAATTTGTCATTTCAAATAAGAAAATGCAAAAAAAAAAATTGAAAAGGTCAAAGGGCATCCCGCAATTCCCAAAAATAGGAATGAAAATCCCAAAAATGGGATTTTTTACATTTTTGCCCATAGGGTCCACATTTCTTTCAGGACTGGGAAAATATTTTTGGAGTAAATAGAAAACATATTGAGGTTTCCAAAACTGCTTTCAGTTTTCTGATCCCAGCTTTGGGATTTTAGAACATGTCGCCCAAAGTTGAAGTTTTGATCATATTCGGTCATATTCGGAAGGACGCAGTGGCAACATTTTCAAAAAATAGGACAAGTTTTTTACGCCAAAGCGTTCTGCGTAATGATACCTTTTAGAAAACTATAAAATTGTTATATGTTCTTAAAGAAAATTTTATTTTATTAATAAAAGAGTTAAGACACATTTTTGGCAAAAAAACGGCAAGAACCTAAAATTTTTTGAATTTTTAAATTAAAAAACGTATATTTTTGGATCTGTAAATGATATTGATCTGAAATTTGAAAAAATCCATTTGGTCCAAAATTACGCCCGGTATTCAAAAAAAGGCGGACCAAGGTATGGTAAATTTTGTATCACTAAATTTCTAAATGCCTATAACTCGGATATTATAAGAGATAAGTAGTATTTGTATTTGGGTGAAAAACAAAAAAATGGCACGAGTTTAAATTTTACATGTCGTAAGTCCCTGGGGCATCTGCAGGGTTCATCTTCAAAACTTAAACTCGAATACTCCTTGGCTACGCTCACGCCAAATTTTATCCCGATCGGATCAGCCGTTTAGAAATGCCAGATTTATTTCCAAAAAATTCCGATTCTGCCCCACTGTGCACACCCTAATATTCAATTAAAATTAAAAATATTATAGTGTAATAAACTTACTGAAAATACGGATGGAAAATTGATCGTATGATTCTTTAAATTTTTTGAAAAATTTCAAAACGATTGATTTTTTTCGTTTTATCAGAGTTTTATTTTTATTTAAACACAGAAAAAATAAAAACATAAACAAAATCCAATTTAAAATGAAAAATTATGTTTTTTCTTTGAATTTTTTCGAATTGAAGTTTCATTTTATTTTAAATGTGAAACCAAAGTATAAGAAGTAGTCCGACTCTTTGACAGCAGTACCTAACTCTAAGCATGTGTTAGTGAAAAAGTACCTAACTCTAAATATGTGTTAGTAACAAAAATTTATATGTATTGGTGCATTCTAAGCACTCAGAGTTTTATAAAAAAATTACAATTGAAACTCTGTTTGTAAATTAAAATTCAACAACAACAAAAATTAAATGTCAATAATTAGAAAAAAATCTTTTTTTCTAGTTTATGAAAATTAAACAAAATTTTGTGCGAAAAGTGTGATAAAATTATTTTAAAAAATTACAGATTTTTTGTGCACAGCCGTAATTTCGCGTACAATCCTTAAAAGTGGTCAAAAAAGTAAGTTAAACATTTGAGTGTTTTGACAAGTTTAAGTTTCTCACAAGAGAGTCGAATTCACACAACACTCGTAGATGTGAGACGTTTGGGCGAATTATTATTTTATTGCTTAAAATCGTGCTACCATATCTACCTTAAAAACCTATGTTTTTTGTTTACTTTTATATTTCTTTTTCAAATGTCTGTAAAAAATATTTTTTCAAACATAAATTAAAAAATATTATAAATAAAACAAATAATCCGTGAGATTACAAAATATAAATCAAATAATATTATCTACCAAAGTCTGTTGCTTCCAAATTTGTGTGTCGGGAGATGTTGGCCAGTCTCACTGGCCAGCATTATATGGGAGTTTCAACATACCATCAAAGAAGAAAGTTGCTGACGTCTTTGTTCTAGAGAATATAATTTTGTTTAATAAATAGCGAAAATGTTCTGATCAATCTTATATCGTACTAATCTAGCAGCGCTCACGATATTTGATAGTTTTACTTCTTCAGGACCATCGTATATATATTGTGTGTGTATGTCCGGTAGGCCATTTATTTACACTGTAAAGTCTAATAATATCCCTTTTAATCCAGTGGCATACTACGTTTTATTTTGACCTGACTTTAAAGCGGAATATGCCAGTTTATTATACCCTCCACCACCATCAGTGGTGATAGAGGGTATATATAAGTTTGTCGTTCCGTGTGTAACACCAAGAAATATTCATCTAAGACCCAACAAAGTATATATATTCTGGGTCCTTATGAAATTCTGAGTCGATTTAGCTATGTCCGTCTGTCCGTCTGTCTGTCTGTCTGTGTAAAACACGCTCACGTTAAAACTAAGTAATGGAAATCAACCAAATTCACCCAAAATATTTATTATTATCCTAAGCAGTTTGGTACTGAAAATCAGCAAAATCGGTTCACAACATAAAAAGTTATGAGTAAAAATTTCAGACTACCTCGAAAAAAATTACGTTTTTTTCATAATTCTTTTGAAGTTTTCTCAGAAACTACCAAAGATATTTCGATGAATTTTGTCATACATTATTTTTTCAGCGTAGTGATCAATTATATTCAAAATCTTTACAATCGATCTAATATTTCCTATAGCCCCCATACAAAGGTACATATTCCCGGAAATTAGTTTATCGTTAATAACTCAATCAAATATATCGGTATCAACACCAAATTTTGTACATATAAATATAATATGAACAGAAATCATACTGCCAACGTAAATCTCAGTCGGTCCACAATTGGTCATAGCTCCCATATAAGGTCCACTTCCGAAAATCACTTAAACGCACATATTTCATTGATGAATAAAGCTATTGTGATAAAATTCGGGCTGGTTATGTTTTGTGTACATACAAATCATTCTACCAAATTTTTTTCGGATCGGTCCATTATTGGTCATAGCTCCCATATAAGGCCCACTTCCGAAAATCATTTAAAAGCTCATATTTCATTGTCAAATTAAGTTATCGTAATAAAATTCGACACAAATATGTTTAGTCTAAATATAAATCAATCTATGAAATTTTTTCCGGATAGGCCCATAATTGGTCATAGCTCCCATATAAGGGCGACATCCGAAAATCACTTAAACGCATATATTTCATTGAATTATAAAGCTATCGGGATAAAATTCGACACAAATCTGTTTTGTATACATACAAATCTTTCTACAAAATTTTTTACGGATCGGTCCATTCTTGGTCATAGATCCCATATAAGGCCCACTTCCGAAAATCACTTAAAAGCACATATTTCAATGTCGAGTAAAGCTATCTTGATAAAATTCGTCACAAATATGTTTTGCCTAAACCTGAATCACTCTACGAAATTTTTTCTGGATAGGCCCATAATTGGTCATAGCTCCCATATAAGGTCCACTTCCGAAAATCACTAACACGCATATATTTCATTGAATTCTTAAGCTATAGGAATAAAATTCGACTTGAATAAGTTTTGTGTACATACAAATCATTTTACCACTTTTTTCTCGGATCGGTCCATTATTGATCATAGCTCCCATATAAGGTCCACTTCTGAGAATCACTTAAACGCACATATTTCATTGTCAAATAAAGTTATCTTGAGAAAATTCGACACTTATATGTTTTGTCTTTACATAAATCACTCTACGAAATATTATCCGGATAGGCCCTTAATTGCTCATAGCTCATATATAAAGTCCACTTCCTAAAATCACCTAAATGCACCTATTGGAGTAAAATTATACTTTATCTTTTTCTGCATTATGCGAAATAGTTTCCTGATCCGTGCATAATTGGTCACAACTCCCATATAAGGACCATTTCTGAAAATTACTTGAACGCACATTTTATACATAGGTATACAATTTTTTCTGGATCGGTTCATATTTGGTCACAACTCCCATATAAGGGCCATTTCTGAAAATTACTTAAACGCACATTTTATACACATTTAGGTATAAAATTTGACGTAAATGTGTATTTTGTATATAAATCATTAAACGGAATTTTTTCCGGACCGGTCCATAAGTTGTCTTAGCTCCCATATAAGGTTAACTGTTGAAAATCACTTAATACCACTTAATTCTTTATAAAATTATTATCTCCGGATAAAATTCGACATAAGTATATGTATAGATAAATCATTCTAAATTTTTCTGGACCTAATCAAAATTAGTTCGACAAAAATTTTGGCGACTTATCTAAAAATTAGATAGTTAGATGGGTTTCAATAAAAAGTAGCTTGCTTGTGGAGGGTATTTAAGATTCGGCATAGCCGAATATAGCACTCTAACTTGTTCTATTTTCGATTTTCATTGCACACAGGCGACAAGATCTAGGAATACCAGTAAATCAACCAGTACCTTTTAGAAATTCAGAAGCACGTCCTGAAGTCCCTTAAAAACCAAATAAAGAAATTAGGTGGCGTGTCATAATGTCTATGGACGATATGACACATTAAATTAAGTCATAGTGTCCATGGACGTTGACAATTTTAAAAGTGTCACAATGTCTACGAGCAAAAGGACATAAAAAAGTACATTTATCAAAAATGTCTTAATATAGCGAAACCGGTATTCGAAATACCCTAGAATTTAAAACCCCCTTACGAGGACACTTTTTTAATCCAATCCAAAATGCAACATACACCAAATTTAGGAGCAACTCTTTTCGGGATGAGAGTGTCCCTTTAAATCTAAATAAAATTTCCAAAACTTTTCTTTTTTAAAAGTGTCATAATGTCCATGGACATTGTGTCACTGGAAATTATGATACGCCACCAAGAAATTACCATTGAGTAGAAGAAATTCCAGCGAATTTATGGTTAATCGCCTTCATTCCTTCTTTGTAAAGTGTTAATTTATATAAAAATATAAAACAATAATAAAACATTTATTAAAACGTATTTATAATCGTTTATATTTGCAATTCACAACAGTTACACTTTTGTAGTAAACAAAATTACACATTTTTTAATTCTGATTTCCTAAATATAATTTCCCTTTTAAACTGTATGGCAACGTTTTTATTTATTTGTTTACAAAAACTAAATACATATCAAAAAATCTTATTTACGTCAAAAATTTTTTCATTAAGAGAGAACGGAGTTACCTTGTTTTCTTTATACCATGCTATTTGTTATACTTTGGTAGAAACAAAAAACATTTTCTATTCAATTTTTTGATAATCATACCAATTTCTCTCATAGTGTGTAGGCAGCTTAAGTAGCAAATTTTCCACTGGTATTTTTAAAAGCAGTCACAGATGTTTTTATAATTTAGTTTTTCAGAATAAGATGAAAAATGCAGAGCACAATTATTTGCGGCTTTTCAATGACAAAGAAGTACTTTAAGAATATGTAGCAAAAACGTCTAATTAATTAATATTTTAAGCTGTATGGCACCCAGCTGGAAAAAATATTAGGACTTTAATTTTTAGGCCTTCTAAGAGACATGTTTACACATTAAAAAAGATGCGATACTCATTTCATTCTCGCATAAGATATTCCACAAGCACATTGTTTCCCCTTCTTATAGGATTCATGCACATTACTAGATGCATTGCAAAGCAATGCCAAACAAACAATTATTAAAATTCAAACATGATTGGGTTTGCAATTATTTTTATATATTGGCTCTCCCTTTAATTTTATTTTGCTCTCTTTTGTATAAAACGCTACCTGAAAACAGAAGAATGTATTTTTTACATTCTAAAGTTTTTTGCTAAACTTTTGTTGTAAAGTTTACGTAAAGTACACATGTGACTCTTAGAGCGGGTTTTTGAGATGGTAATCAAATGCCAATTAATAATCAGATTAGTTAATCTAAAAATAAATTTAATCTTATGTTAATCCCCTTTGATGTTTATGAGTACAAGATTAAACTTCGCAGTGTTGCCATACAAAACAACAGAAAACTTCACTGTTTGTTATCAAAACAATGCATATTTTATAAAAAGAAGAAGACAATTGTAAATTTAATATGAAAATTAATGAAAACTTAAATTAAAAACAAAAAAATGTATTTTGAAGTGTCCATAATTTATACTAATCAATAAATAGAACATTTTAATGTTTATATTTATAAAAATTTTATTAATTTTTTTGCATCAGCTGTTTACACTTTTGCATTTCGTGCTTAAGATTACACCACCTCCATTGGGCGCTTAAACTTGCAAACAAAATTAACTAATTGAGTACTCAAAAACATCTTTCGAGGATTAATTTTAATTTAATCGCTAATATTTCACCTAAAGATTGGCCCTTAAAAGCCAAATCCTTAAGTTTAATGTTGAATTTATTAATATCTTTCCTAATAACTTATGCGTCCGTAGGCTTTGTAGAATGCCTACACAGGTAATTATATTAAAAGTCTTAGGGGCTTATTGATAAGAATTTATCAAAGTTTTATATATCTATACAATTTTGTATGTAAAATTAGTTTTATAAAAATTCTTATGAATGTCCCTAAAAGTTATATTATAATTACCTGTACTGACTTTCTACAAAACCTTCGACTGAAGATCTAATTGCTGGCCAGCAATCATAACACATCAGAGGTGTGATAATAACATACAGTGAATTAAGTAATTTGCCTATGTAAAATTTTATAAATTTTAAGAAAAAAACTTTATCTGAACAATTATTTTTAGCAAAATTAAGGAATTTGTTTGTTGTATTTTTTAAAGAATATCTTATATCTTATATCTATAATTTTTGATAAAATGTATTTTGCTTTTTAGGTTTTTTGTTTTTTTTTTTTTTTAATATTGCAGTGTTATTTTATAAAATTTTATATTTTTATTACTCCTATATATTAAACTTTTTTTAGATCTTTTAGTAGTGGTACGACTAAATTTGGACATTTGTTAACCGACTTATTATCCTATAAGAATTTGTCAATATTTGACTTAACATGAAATCTATCGTTTCTCTAATTTTATTTCAAAAATAATAAGTAATTTTGAATTGAATACATGATATACTAGAAAATCAATGGATTTGGACCTAGAACAAATGTTTATTGGGCTATAAAACTATTGTTCAATTCACAATCAAGTTGTATATTGTACCTACTGAAGTGTTTGTGAACAGATCTTTGCAGCAAGTCATAAGTTTATGTTCTCAATGAAAAAACAATCAAATAAAACATACATACATAACAATGTCAAAAAATAAAAATCAAATAATATTTAATTAATTAAACAAGCAAAATAAACCAAATTAATTTCTTTGAATTTTAAATTCTTTTATTTTCTTTATTCCACATTTTAAACTAATAAATAGACTGTTTTTATACCCACCATCAAAAAAGATGGGGGGTATATTGATTTTGTCATTCCGTTTGTAACACATCGAAATATTGGTCATAGACCCACAAAAGTATATATATTCTGGGTCCTCATTAAATTCTAAGACGATCTAGCCATGTCTGTCCGTCTGTCTGTCTGTTGAAAGCACGATAGAGTCCGAATGGAAAGAGCTAGAGGGTTGAAATTTCACATAAATATTTCTTATAGGTAAGGTTTGTTTGGTATTGAAAATGGGCAATATCAGTCCACGTTTTCGGATAACCCCATACAAGTGGCCCCTCGAAAAGCAGCTTTAACAGCCATAACTTCTTTAAAAATACGAATATAGCGATGAAATTCGGCATAAGTAAGTTTCTTATGATCCAAAATCACTATGCAAAATTTTATGGTCCATAATTTTACGATCCATAATTGACCCTACCCCCCATATAAGGTCTCCTTCAAAAAATGACTTAAACGCTCATTACTGGCTTAAAAATACTAGTATATAGATGAAATTCGACATAAGTAAGTTTCATACGAGTCAAAATCTATCTAAAAAATTGTATGAGGATCGGTCCATGATTGACCCTACCCCCCATATAAGGTCCCCTTCAGAAAATGACTGCAACGCTCATTAATGGTTTAAAAATACGAGTGTAGCGATGAAATTCGACACAAATAAATTTAATACGAACCAAATTCTGTCTACCAAATTTTATGAGGATCGACCCATAATTGACCCTACCCCCCTATATAAGGTCCCCTTCAGAAAATTACTTTAACGCTTATAACTGGCCTAAGTATACGAGTATATAGATGAAATTCGACATAAGTAAGTTTCATTCGAGTCAAACGAGATTTGATGGTGGGTATATAAGATTCGGCATAGCCAAATATAACACTCTTACTTGTTAATATTTTTTTTGTTTTGGTAAACAGCTGTCTGTTTGTGATTTCAATGTTACCACTTTATCGTTTTTATGCCAAAATCGATTGAATTTTTTGTATATATGCTGAAATCATACATGGGAATTTTTCATTAAGCATTAAAATTTCATTACCATTTATAGAAAAAATTGTAATGAAAAATATTTTAAGTACCATTTAATGAAAATTATATTTTTTTCATTATAACTTTTTTTGATAATGGTAATGAATTTGATAATGAATTTTCAAAAACGAATTTAATTAGTATTTATAATTGTCGAAAAATATATTAAGGAAAATTTTTCGAAGATTCGAGGTTTGAAAGCTTTTAAAACCAGTTCCCGTAGCCCAAATTGGCTGAAATTTTGCAGTCATAAGTACATCTGATGACAATACAATAATATGTTCGAATATTCGAAATTAAGTTCGAAAATTCGAAGTTATTTTCGAAAACTTTTTTATGTTTTTAAATTAATCTCTGTGTCATAAAACCTAAAAAAAAAATTTCGAAAATTCGAACTTGTGTTCGAAAAACTTTTAAAGCTGTTAAAACTAGTTCTTCTAGTCCGAATGTGCTGAAATTTGGCATACATGATTTCACCTAATGACAATACATTATAATGTTCGGATATTCGAAATTAATTTCGAAATTCGAACTAATGTTCGAAAATTTTTAAAATCTATTGAATAATTTTATTAATTTTTTTGCATCAGCTGTTTACACTTTTGCATTTCGTGCTTAAGATTACACCACCTCCATTGGGCGCTTAAACTTGCAAACAAAATTAACTAATTGAGTACTCAAAAACATCTTTCGAGGATTAATTTTAATTTAATCGCTAATATTTCACCTAAAGATTGGCCCTTAAAAGCCAAATCCTTAAGTTTAATGTTGAATTTATTAATATCTTTCCTAATAACTTATGCGTCCGTAGGCTTTGTAGAATGCCTACACAGGTAATTATATTAAAAGTCTTAGGGGCTTATTGATAAGAATTTATCAAAGTTTTATATATCTATACAATTTTGTATGTAAAATTAGTTTTATAAAAATTCTTATGAATGTCCCTAAAAGTTATATTATAATTACCTGTACTGACTTTCTACAAAACCTTCGACTGAAGATCTAATTGCTGGCCAGCAATCATAACACATCAGAGGTGTGATAATAACATACAGTGAATTAAGTAATTTGCCTATGTAAAATTTTATAAATTTTAAGAAAAAAACTTTATCTGAACAATTATTTTTAGCAAAATTAAGGAATTTGTTTGTTGTATTTTTTAAAGAATATCTTATATCTTATATCTATAATTTTTGATAAAATGTATTTTGCTTTTTAGGTTTTTTGTTTTTTTTTTTTTTAATATTGCAGTGTTATTTTATAAAATTTTATATTTTTATTACTCCTATATATTAAACTTTTTTTAGATCTTTTAGTAGTGGTACGACTAAATTTGGACATTTGTTAACCGACTTATTATCCTATAAGAATTTGTCAATATTTGACTTAACATGAAATCTATCGTTTCTCTAATTTTATTTCAAAAATAATAAGTAATTTTGAATTGAATACATGATATACTAGAAAATCAATGGATTTGGACCTAGAACAAATGTTTATTGGGCTATAAAACTATTGTTCAATTCACAATCAAGTTGTATATTGTACCTACTGAAGTGTTTGTGAACAGATCTTTGCAGCAAGTCATAAGTTTATGTTCTCAATGAAAAAACAATCAAATAAAACATACATACATAACAATGTCAAAAAATAAAAATCAAATAATATTTAATTAATTAAACAAGCAAAATAAACCAAATTAATTTCTTTGAATTTTAAATTCTTTTATTTTCTTTATTCCACATTTTAAACTAATAAATAGACTGTTTTTATACCCACCATCAAAAAAGATGGGGGGTATATTGATTTTGTCATTCCGTTTGTAACACATCGAAATATTGGTCATAGACCCACAAAAGTATATATATTCTGGGTCCTCATTAAATTCTAAGACGATCTAGCCATGTCTGTCCGTCTGTCTGTCTGTTGAAAGCACGATAGAGTCCGAATGGAAAGAGCTAGAGGGTTGAAATTTCACATAAATATTTCTTATAGGTAAGGTTTGTTTGGTATTGAAAATGGGCAATATCAGTCCACGTTTTCGGATAACCCCATACAAGTGGCCCCTCGAAAAGCAGCTTTAACAGCCATAACTTCTTTAAAAATACGAATATAGCGATGAAATTCGGCATAAGTAAGTTTCTTATGATCCAAAATCACTATGCAAAATTTTATGGTCCATAATTTTACGATCCATAATTGACCCTACCCCCCATATAAGGTCTCCTTCAAAAAATGACTTAAACGCTCATTACTGGCTTAAAAATACTAGTATATAGATGAAATTCGACATAAGTAAGTTTCATACGAGTCAAAATCTATCTAAAAAATTGTATGAGGATCGGTCCATGATTGACCCTACCCCCCATATAAGGTCCCCTTCAGAAAATGACTGCAACGCTCATTAATGGTTTAAAAATACGAGTGTAGCGATGAAATTCGACACAAATAAATTTAATACGAACCAAATTCTGTCTACCAAATTTTATGAGGATCGACCCATAATTGACCCTACCCCCCTATATAAGGTCCCCTTCAGAAAATTACTTTAACGCTTATAACTGGCCTAAGTATACGAGTATATAGATGAAATTCGACATAAGTAAGTTTCATTCGAGTCAAACGAGATTTGATGGTGGGTATATAAGATTCGGCATAGCCAAATATAACACTCTTACTTGTTAATATTTTTTTTGTTTTGGTAAACAGCTGTCTGTTTGTGATTTCAATGTTACCACTTTATCGTTTTTATGCCAAAATCGATTGAATTTTTTGTATATATGCTGAAATCATACATGGGAATTTTTCATTAAGCATTAAAATTTCATTACCATTTATAGAAAAAATTGTAATGAAAAATATTTTAAGTACCATTTAATGAAAATTATATTTTTTTCATTATAACTTTTTTTGATAATGGTAATGAATTTGATAATGAATTTTCAAAAACGAATTTAATTAGTATTTATAATTGTCGAAAAATATATTAAGGAAAATTTTTCGAAGATTCGAGGTTTGAAAGCTTTTAAAACCAGTTCCCGTAGCCCAAATTGGCTGAAATTTTGCAGTCATAAGTACATCTGATGACAATACAATAATATGTTCGAATATTCGAAATTAAGTTCGAAAATTCGAAGTTATTTTCGAAAACTTTTTTATGTTTTTAAATTAATCTCTGTGTCATAAAACCTAAAAAAAAAATTTCGAAAATTCGAACTTGTGTTCGAAAAACTTTTAAAGCTGTTAAAACTAGTTCTTCTAGTCCGAATGTGCTGAAATTTGGCATACATGATTTCACCTAATGACAATACATTATAATGTTCGGATATTCGAAATTAATTTCGAAATTCGAACTAATGTTCGAAAATTTTTAAAATCTATTGAATAATGGTAATGAAAATTTATTTTTATATAATTACTAATGAAATCGTTTCATTAAAAACCATTACCATTAGACAAAATAATGCTAATGAAAAAAATAATAATTATAATTTTTTTCAATTTAATGCTAATGAAATCGTCAATTAATTAGTCGATATAATTAACTACTCCCATGTATGGCTGAAATAAACAATTGAAAACACTAAATTTTCTTACAACATTCGAAAAACATATCGTTAGCTTAGTACGCAAAGGTAACAAGTCCACTTTTTATAAAAATTGAGTTTTTAATGCAGAATGGTAGTATAACTTGAAATACACATGGTACAATAAAAAAATTACCTTATTTTTAATTTAAACATGTACTTTTGCTGTGGTATGCAAACTTGTTAAGTCTTCAAAACAATAAAAATATACAAAGGAAAAGTGCTAAGTTCTTTCAATTTGTTATTATAAAGGCATTAATTAGTCATGTAAAAAGAAATATCAAACATTTTGTACATCAACGTTTAGGAAATAGTTATAGTTTGTAAAATCTTCAATTGAGTGCGAAATCATGGATTACTTTTTTGAAATAAAATAAAGCAAGTAAATATTGACAAGAAACTGATTTTATTTAAGAGGGATGAGTAGTAGAGTATAGTGTAAATTATGGACCGAATCTCATAGTAGTTAGTAAAGAAATTTTGGTTCCTTTAAAACTTGTTAAAGTTGAATTGCATCACTATATTGTTATTTTAAGCCAGTTGTGCGCTTTAAAATTAAAGGCCGTTGGGTAAAACATTGCCCTATCCTCACAAAATGTCGTAAATAGTTTTTGTGATCCCATAAATCTTCTTTATGTCGGATTTCATCACTATTCTGCTATTTTAAATACAGTTATAAGCGTTAGAGTACTAATATGCGAACGATGGTCAAATATGGACCGATACTTGTAAAAATTAGTGTAGCTGTTTATGTTCACTAAAGTTTTGTCTATATAGAATTTGGAAACTTTACTGATATGTTTAATGCATTTATGAGCGTTAAAATAATTTTTTGAAGAGGGTCATATATGGGGTCTACGATCAAATAAAGCCCGATGTCCGCCATTCTTTACTATATAATTTTTGAATACAAAAAAATAACTTGGTCCAAATTTGATCACGATTACTAGCTACTCATTACATTTATATGTGTTTAATCTCTTTTTCGAGGTGCCACATGTATGGGGATCATGACCAGTAAAAAATAAAAATTCAGAAATTCAGTCCTAAAAAACCGCCATAAGTATTCAACAGCATTATTTTTAAATTGTTTCATAACTAATATCAAAAAAGGAGAAATCTAAGAAGAAAAGATTTTAAAAATATGAAATAACGGAAAAGTTATGAAGTTTTTTGCTTCTCCTATAAAATTTACAAAAGAGGACTTGTTACGTTTGCGTACTAAGCTAACGATATGAAAAATTGTCGTAAGTGTTGTATAGAGCATTTGCATAGAAAATACCAACAACATTGTTATGACTATTGTAGCAACTTCTGACATACTACGCATACAACGCTACAACATTGATTGTGAATTGAACATATGTATACATATACACTCCCGCTCACTTAAATATGTTCTCTGTTTTGATTACATTCAAATTAATTTTTTGCAAAAACTAATGGACTAATTAGTAATATTAAAATTTTATATAATAACATCATGTCTTAGGTATCACTAATGAGACAAAAATTATCGCAATACCTAATAGCGGATTTTTAATAATTTTTTTTCTAACATACTACATATTTTAGCCATATTTTTTGGCTCACTTGATTAGGTTCAATCAGAATAAAATTAGTTTACTGCTGGCAGTGAGTAAAATTCATTCATATTCTAGTGTCTGTGAATATAGACAATATATTTTTTAACAAATAGGCTGCGGAAAGGCATTAACTAAAGCATAAAATGACAAAATTCAAGCGTTTTTGGAAACTGCCCAAAATCACAGGAATTTTTCAAAAAAATTGGGCAAATTCAGAATGTTATTCAATGTTATATCAACATCTTGTTCTTCTGGATGAAAAATGTTTAATTTAGATCCAGATCGATATAATTATTATTTTTATGATTTTTTAAAGGAAGAGCTCTACCTGAGTCGTTTGCATAGCTTTTGAGGATGTGGGATGTAGTGGGGGGCAATTTCGTATCATGAAACATGTGAGCTTAAATTTCTTTCATCTAGTAAGAATTGTAATATTTGTAATGCCATACTGGAAACCGTTTTTTTTTACATTTTCGGATCCATACCGCCAGGGCTGTAAAAGGGTGGATTTGAAGCCAGAATGTAAAAATTTTGTAGTGGCCTCCATAATCTTCTCACCTATTTATTATTGAAAAGGTTTCGGATATTATTTCGCGTAATGTGTATAGGTCGGGCAGAAAAGAAGCCTAAATTGAAGGAACTAAAAAGGCTTGGACCGAAATTTCCTTGCCATTACTTAAGAATCTTTATAACTCTTTATCATCTCGAATTTTCGGATTTATATCAAGTAACGGCGGATATGTTCCTTAGTAAATATTTTCTAAAACCTTGTAAAAATGTTTATAAAATAAAAAAGTTTCATGAAATATGCAATTTGTTGTTGTTTTTGTCAATTAAAGATGACGAACCTATTCAAATGAGCCAAAAAATATTGTTCAAAAATGTAGTATTTTAGAAAAAAAAATATTAAAAATCGGTTATTAAGTATTGCACCAATGTTTGTCTATCTAGTGATATATAAGACATCATGGTATTAATTAAAATTTTAATATAACCAATTAGTCCATTATTTTTTGCAAAATATTAATTTGAATGTAAACAAAACAGTGAACCTATTTAAGTGAGCGGGAGTGTATTATAATAAAATAGTCAAAATAATAATTACGAAAACCCCATTGGGGAGTACTGTGTGAATTTTATTTAGAATTGTATAATATTGATAAAGCTAACACTACCCTGCAGGAAATGAAGCGATAATTGTCTTAATGCCACTAGTACTAATACTAGAACAACAGACACTAGTAAAAATTGGGTTAGAGTTTATATGGAAAAATACTAGTACTAGGAGTAGTTGAATGGCGGCACTTGTAGACTGATTTTTGTTTGACATGTGTTGGAAAAAATAATTTTTTTAAATTATTAAAATATAATTTTGAAATATTTTGCATAAAAAACGATATTTTCAAACATATCCCTTCAAATGAGAGAATAAATAGTGCATGCAAATTAGGTCCGGTTGCAAGCAAATAGTTTAATATTTGTTTTATCGTACGGCAAATGTTTTTGTAACGAAATGGAGATATGTACCTGAATGGAATTTTTGGACACAATAAAATCAATGATATCAACGTGGTTTTCATATTGAATTGTTAGGTAAATGTATTTCCAACATTTTTTAATATATATTTTTTTGTTGCTATCTTTAGAAATAAAACCGTATAAAAAAACTAGTAGTGTAGTAATTTTCACTTGGAATTGTGCAGTAGGATTGCAAAAGAGCAAAACCACCAATTATTTCGACTTTTTATGAATATTAGAACTAGTATCAAACTGGTTCTAAAGAACACAATTGGGTACAAGCGTACAAATGTTAATTTGAGCATTATGATGGTATAGGAAAGTTTGCAGTTGGAAACAATCACTGGTAATTTTGGTACTAGTAAAATACTAGTTTGGTACTAGTTCCATTTCAAGCAGGGTATGTACCATCCTAGCCACTCTAAGTATCACCGTATACCACTATAGAACTACTATATGCTAAAATCTTGATTTTCTGCCTCATACTTTGAATGCTTTATTTTAATGTGTGTGAAGTTAAATTCGAATTTAACTAGCAAAGACACAAACCAGATTTGTTAACAGTGCTCATTTTGCAGCTCACTTAACAGAATATTGTAATTGAATTAGGAGAAAGAAAACTGACCATTTTTGAGAGGATTTCTTGACCAATTTTCAGGACCACTTTTCAGGGATTCTAAGATTATTTGGGATAAACCAGTAATAGGAAACTATTAAGGGATTACCGATTCCAAATATTGTGTTATCCCAGCTCCTCCTTAAAATTCCATAATGACCACAAACCCTCTCCAGAATTTCATGGCCAATTCGCAGGGATCCTAAGATTATTTTGTATAAACCACTAATAGGGAACTATTAAGGACCTTTGGTACTATCGATACTATTTCCATATATCGTGGTATCCCAGCCCCTCCTTAAAATTCCATAATGACCACAAATCCTTTTCAGAATTGTTTGACCAATATTCAGGGTTACTTTTTAGAGATCCTAAGATTATTTGGGTAAACCACTATTAAGGAACTATTAGGGACATCAGAGACCACTGATTCCATATATCATGGTACCCCATGGAATATAAATAAATAATTTTGTTAAAAAATTATACCGACTGTGAACCACCCAAAGATTTTGGGGGTCACCTTTGACAGCCTGTTTACCTCCTCAGCTCATGCCACTGCAATAACGCACAGGTTGCGAAGTAGAAGCAAGCTCCTCAAAGCGCTAGCCGGCAGCACTTGGGGAATGGGCAAAGAAACCTTGTTGGCTAGCTATAAAACAATTGGCCGGTCAGTGGTCAATTATGCTGCTCCAGTTTGGTCTTCTTGATACCCAATGGAAAAATATTCAAAGCTGCCAACTTTGTTTGTGTTTCAACATCAGCACTAACTATTCTCTTCAAAAAACATGGCCACATCTTTTTAAGTACGAATCGATTATTTGCTCTAAGTAATGATTTACTACTATAGTTTACAACTTTGATGGAAAACTATTATAAGTTCGAGTAAACGAGTGAACCGCTAACGATGTTTAAACATTGTTTGCCTCCATTAATTAGTTATAAGTTTGATTTGATCTTTCGCCATAGTGAAGCCATTTACTGCTTGTGCAGAGTTTTTTAAAGCTTACATTTACAAGGTAAATAATAAAGAAGGAGATTTATTCTCTGATTTTGATGTTTAATTAATTTTCTTGTGTTTTACTTTTTTTCTTTGGGAAACTTATTTGGTTTATCCATTTTGCACCGGATCGGATATACGCCGAAACATTGGTCCTTCGAACCGGAACTTCTTTTTTGATCGTCAACATAAGCACTACGTGCTATTGGCGTTATTACTTCCACGAGGTAAAATATAAATAAATAAATAAATAAATACAGAGAGATCTACGTCTCATTAAATTTGCAAATATTTTGTTTTATTTTCATAAAATCTTGGGAAATTGTGGTGGAACTGAACATTTGGTCTTAAATTATTGCTCTCTATTCTTTATTGGGCCTTTACTAAAAGGGTATGTTATAATATTTCCTTCAGCCTTGAGGTTCGCATACTCTATCTGAATTTAAGAAGGAAAATGTGAACTCGTTTGTAAATAAAACTGGTTTTTATTATTCTTGCGTAATATATTTCAATATTCTACCTAAAATTGCACAAAATTTGTGAATAAATCGAATTTATTTAAGTAAACTCCGTCCCATGTCACTACGGGATTCATATGCGGTTAGATCATCGTACATTAAAGACTTAAAAAAGCATGGAGGTCAAACAATTAAGGTTGTGGTCAAGATTTTTGGTGAATAGAGTAAGTCCTAATGTTGAAATACAAATAAAAATGGATTGTTTTACTTTCTGGTACTTTTTTGGTCAACAAAATGAATCATATGATTAAGTACATTGAACATAACAACATACTTTTTTGCGATTTTCAGCATGATAATGAACCAAAACCTTTAGCAAAGTTGATCTAATAGTAGTTATTGGGTAATGGGACCCAAATTCTTTCATTGCTCATCAACATCTCCCGACTCAAATCCCTTAGAGATGCTTTTCGGCGTTCTGAAGCGCTGGGCCGGAATTCGCAATTTTTGAAAACATTGCAGCTGGCAAATGGCTTAAAATCCTATTGGGATTCGTTACGAACTACATTAGTAACTAATCTATTCCATAAAGGTGTTTGTAACTCGAAAGGACCAAAGATTTTCATAAGAAGATCAAAAAGTTCCTTAAGTTTCTAACATCTATTTATGGAGTTAATTCCTGTAACTCACAGCGAAATGGAATTAAATTTTTGTTGTTGTTATTATAATGTAGATACATAATATTATACAAATCAATTATATAATTTTGAATAAATCAATTAAAATAGAAAATATAGCACTTTGTATACAATGCCAAAAAAAGTTGCTTAGGTTTCGAACATTACTGTATGTATGTACATTAAGTATCACAAGGAAAAGCATTTTAAGTGTCTTATGTAGAAATACCACTTAATCGATGCTTATTAAAGTACTGATAACGTGATAAATAAAAAATCATTTTTTGGAAGGGGCCTCAGTTCCCTACCAGCGCACAGTGTCGCATTTTCCTAATCTAGAACGACAAAAGTCAAAATAAAGAAGTTGAGTTTTCGCGATTTTTATATATATGTAAGTGATCTAAGACTTAGAGTAGCATGGAAACATCGGAAAAAATCCGATGGAAACATCGGAAAAAATCCGACCACATCGGAGTATGTATTTCAAAAGCTAACTTTTGCGACCCCGATAATTTTAGAGTTATTAGTACAATCGTCTAAAAGGGACATTTTCTGCCTTTATAGGCTAAATATCTTTTCAATTTTAAAGATATAATCTTAAATCTAATGCACATACTTGGCATGTGGGCGGTAATATAATTTCCACGCCCTCTTTTGATTACTATTTAAAGCAAAAGTTTACTAAAATCAGCATTTAACTTAACAGTTATAACTAACTTTTAAAAATTTGAAAAATATACTATAATGTTAAAAATAATCAACTATTATTACTAAATAATTTTCGAGATCCATTTCGAAAAGATTGCAATTTTATTGAACATATTTTAGACAGGTCCACGGGACATCCTAATTTAAACCGTTTGCGGTTTAGGTGACGATATATACTTCAACAACATTAAAAGTTGTAGTAAGAATATGAAAACTGTTTCTAATTTGTGCATGTCCTAGGAGAATTTAGACGGCATTTAGTCCACTGGATTTTAAATTTATTCTTTATCGAAAGTTTTAAGAGCTTTTTCATGTCCCCTTTTATTTAAAATTGTTAAAAATTTAATAAAAGTATTAATTAAAAATATTTTACCATGCACAAGCCGCCATTCCAAAATAATATCGAAGAATAAATGTTGTAGCACATGGGGCATTTGAAAGTCCATCTACTAAGAGTAAAGACACATTTGGTAACTGAGGGTCAAATCCACAAGATGTAGCAGTCCTACCAGCAATAAATCGAACTGTCCAACCAATTGCTACCATTGTGTGCGACCACATCAATGATGACAAAACTTTTATTTGACTAGATTCTTGTAATTTGGAAGCTCGGGAATCGGAGAATAATAAAGAAATGGTAGCCAAAAGCGATAGACCAGCTGCAGCATACGTCCACGTATGTGTCCAAAGTTCAGCAATGTGTTTTTCATTAGGTCCAAATAGAATATTAGCTTCGCACAGCGGAGCACAACGTCCAGACCGGTGTAGTTTCACGTACAATTTTGAGTGCCCTGGACATTCGAATGTGCTAGAAACTGTAGCTGGTTGAAATGGTGTGTTAACAGCAGGATTTGCTGGATACATTTCCTTTACAGCAGGAGCTTCTTGCACCTCACCAGGACCCTCCATACACATTGTCTCATGATTATTTTCTTTAGGAAAACGATGACAATCTAACGCCGGAGGCCAAGGGTAACCAAAACCTTGCAGAACTGGATGACAACGAGATCGTACACTTTCGCAAAGTGTTCGACACGGTCCTATAGGTACCGGCACTTTTGGGGTACACATAGGAACGTAAGTTGCACATAAAAATAATTTCAGCTGCGAACTACAGACGTATTCAATAAGTGGCGAGAATGTCTGCAATATGTATTCAGCGTCACTTTGTAATTCATTTCCCACCAAATTTGGCATCGACGTCTCATTATAGCCGATATTTCGACACAAATCGATTTTTATTGGTTCACATTGTCGTAAGGCAAAATCGCCCCTGCAGACACTCGAGTGCATAAGAAACCAAAATATGAATATAAATTGTAATTTATTCATTATTCACATTTACTCCAAGCACATATAACTTTCAATAGAAAACTTATATTCCGGAAACTTTAAATGCTATAAGATTACAGTATATTATCCTACTGCTGATGATTGAAGCTGTTTTAGATGCACAAATGCATAAAAACTATTATGGTTTATTGAAAGCTTTTTTTTTTTTGCTTTTAGCTTGTTAACTTGTTATGTATCATCGCCATGCTTCCAAGATACGTGATTATACCGGACCATCTCATGCAGTTATTTTCTTTTCGAGTTCAATATATTATAAGAGTTGTATTTATTCTTGTTTGAAACTATTCTGCAGCGAAGAGATCTTGTTATATATTTCGTTACTTGTTCCTCGTTTGTCTTCAGCTTTGGCTTCTATCGACCAAAAGTTGTATTTCAACTTCTTGAACACACAACTAATCAACTAAAAGTAAAGCACCTACAGTTATACATATATACACATATGTATGTACCTATGTACATAAACTGGTCGAGGGTTCTCACAAACGAACCATTATAATATTGGTTTATTTTGTATTGTACCAACAATTATACATACATAAATTTTTATTTTTTCATCAGTAATAAATTTTTCACGAATCTTCTTGAAATGTTCCAATATGTATTTTACACCGAGTACTTTTCCTTTTTCAATATTAATATTGGTATTATTTTTTTTATAACTTGTGATTTATTTATTAAACAATGAAACGTACTTTATAGTGTTATCTTGTAAAAACATATGTACATGTATTACGTACAGATACACTTTTGAATTGTTAAATTTTTTATTTATTGTACATACGAAGATAAATTTGTATTGTTTATACAATATACAACACACTTTGTTTATGTTTCTAGTTATTTTGAGACTTTTTATTTTTTATCGTATTCAGCTCAGAGCCCTGCGCCGACAAATATTAACGGCGGCGGCGACTGACACTAAATATGTCGGCGGCGGCTTAAAATCGACTGTAAGCCGGCTAAGTTTTCAACTACGTTTAGTTTTTAATTTTTCAACGATTTTAAATAAAAACGGAATCCGAGAGATCAGAAAGTAGGATTTTGGAAGCAAATATATTGTTTATAACAACAAAACAGAGCAAACTCAAAAGTTGCATGAGAAATTATGCAGGGATGAATAAAAAATTCTTAAAAATTAAAAACAAATCCTTTCTCCAAGTTTTACTAGGATCTGCCGATATTTAACCCTATCTTCCATATAAAACATCTTGCAGAAAATCAGTTTTGCATTAAGAAAATGATCAATAACGTAAAAACAAAGATATTTTATTTGTTTATTTACTAGCTATACCCAGTGTGCTGTGCTACCCTAAAAGCAATATAAATAAGAAACCTACTTAACAATTTTGATGATTCTAACTACAATGGTTTTCCAGATATACAATTTGTTACATATGGGAGATTCCACGCAAATTATTGCAATTTCGCCAATTATTCCGAACGTTAATTAAGATTTTAATTTAATCTATGAAAAATTTGAATAATCTAATAGTTTCCAGATATACAAAATTTTGTATTTAATTCATATGGGAAGTGCCAAGCCCCCCATTGAAAGTCCGCCCGTTATTCTCTAAATGTTCTTCAGTAAAATTTGAAGATTCTAACTGTAATAGTTTCTCAGATATACGAATTTTTCTATTTAATTCATATGGGAGCTCCAAGCCCCCCAGATGAAAGTCCGCCCTTTTTTCTCCAAAATGTTCAGATGAATATTAAAGTTGTTCGTGCAAAATTTGAAGAATTTAGTTATATTAGTTTCCCAGATAAACGAATTTGTGTATTTAATTCATATGGGAGGTTCCGCTCCCCTCATTGGTAGTCCCCTAGTTTATTACCCAAAATGTTTACATGGATGTTTAAGTTATTCCAGAACAACATCATTTAAAGGGATCACAAAGAGATTAAAAAATATTCCAAAAGTTTCACTTTGAAAACATTATTAGAATGTATGAAAACTCGCAACTCTAAAGGAAGACTATTCCTATTTTAGTGGTATTTTATGATTAAAATAAGTAAGAAGTAAGAGTTATATTCGGCAAATCATATGTCGTAAAAAAGCAAATTTCGGAAGTGATCCGATCATTAGATTAATAAGAACGTCACCGTGATTTTCGGATTAGGGACTTAAATGTGGAATTGGAACAATAATATATATAATTTAATTTTTTTTTTAATTCTACCATAATTCTATCATAATGATAACTTTTGGAATGATGTATTAGCTATAAACTGATTTTCTGTAAGAGGGTTATATTGGCGGACCGATCCTCATAATTTTATTTTTCATAAATGTGGGTTTCGGTTCCTAAAAATGTTTATTTCGTCGACATCGACATTTGAAAGCCATTTATATGCGTTTAAGTCATTTTCTGAAGAAGATTTCATTACATATTTTCGTTCCAACAAAAATTGTTTTATTATGGTATTATTAAGTACGTAGAAAACGTTAAAATTAATTATTGAAGGGGGCAGGGTCAACTATGGCCTATAGAGATTTCGATTGATATCGAGCCCTTTTTGCAAAATGGACATAAGCGAGATAAATTTTCGTTCAATTAGGATACTGCGTGTTTAATTTTATGTTTATATATTCAATATTTTAGAAAATTCAAAAAGTACCAGTTAAAGAACGAAAAATTACCAGAAATACTCCAGTTTAAATTTTCATTCACTCAAGTCCCTGATTGCTTAGTTTTATGTTTTTAGGTTCATTATAAAAGAAAATCCAAATAGTACAAGTTGAAGAACGAAAAAGTACCAAAAAGTCCCGTTTTATATGTTCTCACTTACTCCATGTTCAATATTATAGAAAATTCAAAAAATACCTTTTGAAGAACGAAAAAGTACCAAAAAGTTCCCTTTTATATGTTATTACTTAATCCGGGCTGTACATTCCTAAATTCATGTTTCTAGGTTCAATATTATAGAAAACTCAAAAAGTACCTTTTGAAGAACGAAAAAGTACCAAAAAGTCCACTTTTATAGATTCTCAAGTGCTTAATTACACGTTTCTAAGTTCTAAGTCAAAAAAGTACCAGTTGCAACATCGTATTGGGAGCCCGTTATTATGTATTCATATGTATAAGTTAATAAACCAAAAACAATGTTTTATAAAAAAGTACCAAAAATAGGTACAATTTTCACCCCTTAAACGTCCGAATATCCAAAAAGTACTAAATTTATATTTTTATTTGTTCGTCAAGTTATGAAGGATTCAAAAATATTTTTTGAATGTTCTCTGGTTTAAAAGATACATGGGGTGCAAAAGAAGTACCAAATTACAGTTTCTACCCGTTAATTCCCCAAAGGGGCCGAATTTGAAAAAAGTACCAGACACCTGCCCGCTTATTTTTTAAATGAACGACGATAAGCTTTAAACTGTTTTTGTATCTTTTATAGTTTAGGAGATATGAGGTTACCGCATTTACCCGTTTTACCATTTTTAACCCCCTAATAATTCGAATTTCCAAAAATCCCGTCTAAGTGGATCTATTTGGTGGGAGACCAACCTCTTGTCTAAATTTCAGCTCTTTAGCTAAAACCGTTTAGGCTCTACGATGATGAATCAGTCAGTCAGTCAGTAACGTTAGAATTTTATATATGTATTATGTATATAGATTTCGTGCATTGAATTATACTGTAAAAACATTGTAATGTTCGACTTGAATTCAAGTTTCACTGGAGAATGCTATTGAATTAAAGTGAAATTTGAATGTTTGACTGGAATTAAACTTGTTTTAAACTTTAATTCCAGCAAGAATGCTTATTTGGTATAGTGTGACAACTATAAGGGACGTAAAGTCGACATAAAGCCCACAATGGTTAGTACCAATATTTTGCCCAAACAACATCTACATAGGTACCTAGCCAGGTTATATCCTCTAGGTCCGTGAAGACATTCTCTACAAAGCTATAAATTTGTATAAAAGGCGGCTTAACAATTGTTTCTTGTAAATATTCGGCCACCATAGTGTTTGGAGACAACAAGAGCTTCACTGAAAGGCACACCAGACAGACATCGCGCTCTATTATGGGTGTATGGTAGTGATTCTGCTGAGATCAATGGTATAATAATAAGTATGTATCCCAAGGATACCCCCTGAATACGGCAATCAGCTTCCGTCCATTGCCTCTAGGTGATAATATACCATGTCACCACTAGCCGACCGACCACCACCCGCCTAGGTGTCTAGGGAGTTATATATGTGGGCATTCTTCCAGGAGACCATCATGATGCCTCCTCTTTCTTGAAAAGAAAGACGTTCTTTATAGACAAATAAATAATTAATTAACACCATTACTTACATTTTTTAATCTTCTAGATCTCACAAATATGCCAAATATAGATTTCGATAAACACTTTTGGGTACTAAACGAAAACAAACTCCGCCTTAAAAAAATTTCATCATAATTATTAACAATTTAACTAAATTCAACCCAACACTTGCTGTTTCTTTGTACAATGACCCTCGGTATAGTAGTATAGCATACAATCTTATTAATTTCAATTTTTAGTAAAAAATTATTTTTTTATTTAAAGAATATCATTTCTGTCATTTTAGATTTTCGCACACACACAACAACAGATTTTTTGTGGCAAATAAAAAATGCAGAAAACAGCTTGGCGCGAAAAATTCTAGCAGAATTTCTTTTCGCAGTCGGCAGAATTGACATCAACTGCACTTCCCATTTGAAATACACATGTTCGATACCCTAGCCCTTTACGGTATGACATACCAGCAATGTAAAAAGGTGTAGCTTCGTTGACGTCAACGAAGCTGGTTTGAAGTCAAAGCAGCGACTCGAATTAGGCGCGAAAACAAAGCTAACACTCAGACATGGTTGAATAATAAGGTGAAGTCAACTAAAGTCCTCATTTCACAAGCCCACAAGTAATATAATCTGTTAAAACTTTGTGTAGAAGAGTACGGATGGGATCATGCAAAGTATATTAATAAAATAGCATCACTTGAACAGCTGACTATTTTTTTAAACTAAACAAATGAAGAAGTTGTCAAAGTGTATTTTGAAAATTATCAACATTGTTTATGTCGCAATTTTTATGTAGTGCTTTGCTATTTGCTAAAAAATTTGTGAAAAGTTGAAAAAGTGAATAAAAAGTGGTTTTAAAGTGTTAAAAATTATATAATGTATAATAATATAACTATATCCTTAATATTTTAAACTTAAAAGTATTTTTTTATTTAAGTTTTCTTTCCATTGTTGTTGAAAGAAATTTTTGTTAAATTTTATAAACATAAACCATATGATTTTGACACAATCTTAAATTATTCCAAAAACAAAATACATGTGGTGTTGTACAACAAGACATGTCGCTACTTTATTAATATACTTTGGGATCGTCTAAACGCAATATGTAATGAAACCATCACATATTGAGAGAAAATACGGATGGAAAATTACCCCATGTCTATATTAGACAAATATTTATTATGCTAAACGTCAAATTATTATCACGATAAAAAATTAGCAGGTACAGACAGAATTTATTAGCGTTATAACGTCGTTATGACAGTGTTGTCTAAACAATTGATTAGACAACGCTGTCTTGATAAGAAACGTAATTTTATCGTAAAATTTGTTTAGAATTTTATTTTTGTGCAATTAAAATAGTTTTAGTGAAATTAGTGTTTATTTACAAAATTTGCATTTAATTTTAATTGCTTTTATAAAATGGTTTCCCTCATTTACACGTACGTACGTCATTCTCTTAATTTTGAAGTTTTTTTATTGAGATACACAGAGAAATATCTGATGTTAAACATGACGATAAGTTCATGTTTGGCGATTTTTTTTCTGAGTAAATGTGATAAATAAAGGAAATTTAAAAAAAGTTTAATAATCAACATAAACTCCCAAACAAATGTAATATCCGCTACTATGTTATTTCCAGAAATAAAAGCCGATTTTAGTCAATGTCCTGATAATATTTTCACTTAATTGATATATAGACCATTATACACTTAACAATATATTATTTTTTATATTTCATAAAATCTTCCATTATGGCAATGCTCAATAATAATAGTTCATGCTTCAGTTTTTTCTAACAATATTCATACAAAATCAAAAATGTAACTTTTTTGTCATTTTATTTAGAGTACACTGTAAAGTAGTACACTTTACAACACTAAAAAATGTTACAAACTTTTCTTTCAGTGCAAAGAATGCAAAAACAAAGATTGAAGTGGTGTTAGACTTGGTCCACACTAGGAAACTTTAATTGAGAAACTTTTTCTTAATTCTCTTTTGAAGTTCCTTAATGTCCACACATGAAAACTTTTATTTCAGAAACTACGAGTACGGGAAACTCCGTACCGCGAGAGAGATGAATGATATTCTTTCTCTCTCACGCAAAATCAAAAGTTTCCCAAAAAAAGTTTCCTAGTGTGGACCTGCAGTTAGTGAAACAAAAAAATTTTACGCTCTGCCGATGTCGGAAATATAGCATTACTAGCTATACCCTGTGTGCTTTGCTACCCTAAAAGGAATATGTATAAATAAATACCAGATTTATTATATGTAACATATGAAAGATGTCAAGCAAATTATTGCAAGTTCGCCAGTTTCTATCTATCGCCAATTTCTATCTATCTATTCATATATGTTGTGCCAAGCCACCCATTGAAAGTCCGCCCGTTATGCTCTAAATGTTCACATAAATTTCAAAGTTCTCCATGTAAAATTTGAAGATTCTAGCTCTAATAGTTTCTCAGATATACGAATTTTTCTATTTGATTCATGTGGGGGCTTCAAGACCCCCCAGATGAAAGACCGCTTTTTTCCTCCAAAATGTTCAAATGAATATTTAAGTTCTTCGTGCAAAATTTGAAGAATTTAGTTCCATTAATTTTCCAGATAAACGAATTTTTGTCTTTAATTAATATAGGAGGTGCCGCTCCCCTCATGGGTAGTCCGCCAATTTATTACCCAAAATGTTTTGATGGAGCTTAAAGTTTTTCGTGCAAAATTTTAAGATTCTAACTGTAATAGTTTCCAAGATAAACGTATTTTTGTATTTAATTTATATGGGAGGTGCCACGTGCAAAGTTTTAAGAATTTAGTTCTATTAGTTTCCCAGATCAACGAATTTTTGTTTTTAATTAATATGGGAGGTGCCGCTTCCCTCATGGGTAGTCCCCCAATTTATTACCCAAAATGTTTACATGGATGTTAAAGTTCTTCGTGCTAAATTTTAAGAATTTAGTTATATTAGTTTCCCAGATAAACGAATTTTTGTGTCTAATTTATATGGGAGGTGCCACGCCCCCTAATGCTAGTCCGCCTACTTTTTGTCCTAAATGATCATATTGACACTAAAGTGGCTCCGAAAAAATTTGAGGACTCTAACTGTTATATTATCTCAAATATACGGATTTTATATTTTCTTAATGTGGGCGTGGCTCATCGCCCACTTCAATTTTCGAAATAAAAAGTAGCCTATTACCTATTCCAGACATGCCGGAATACGCTGTGAAAATTTCAAGAAAATCGGTTCAGCCGTTTAGTAGTCTATAACGTTCAAACATACAAACATACAAACAAACACACATTCATTTTTATATATATAGATTTCAATAAAATTATCTGTGAGTTGTCGTGATAAAAGCATTTTGTTACCCCTACGCATTAACATAAACAAAAAACTGACAATTTTTCTGCCGACGTTTTGTCAAGTGCCGTGATAAATATTTGTCTAATATAGACACGGGATAAGACAGTCATATGGCTCTCTTAATTTTTTTAAATGATTCAAAAACAAGCAAGTCCACGGTATACTTAACAAGGTACCTGCATTTGAGAGCAACCGCAAAATTGTCAATTTTTTAATATGGAGTTTGACCAAGGCGAATTCAGATAAGGTGGTGGCAGTTCGGCAACAAAAAATTTTCCATGTAATTTGTTTTTTCAGTAGGTACGAACTGATGTCAAAAACAATAATTGCGGCAAATTCATTTAATGAAAATATTTTGTAAAATTTTTAAAAAAAATTCTACTCCGGCAAATTAATTTTGCAATACTTAAATTTGTGACCAAAATTATAAAAAATTAAGTTTTTGTAAAAAATGAACATAAAAATGTAAAAATTTACGGAAAAATTATATACCGAATGAAAGAATCTTTGTTGTAAATGGAAAATTCTACTCCGGCTGAGTAATTTTTAAGAATTACACGTTGTAGTCAGCTTCCGCTGGACCGGTAAATACCTCATATGGATTTTGTTATAAAAAACGTTCCGGAACAGAATTTTGTTAGTTAATCACATTATATACACAGTGTAAATATAAAACAATTTATTAAATCTTTTTAGATCTGAAAATTTGACCATATTTGAAGACAGCTGCCGCCGCACAGTGAGACATTTGGCACTTTTAGAACGACATTAATCAAATCTTAGTGATATTGAGTTCTAATTTTAGTTACAGTTAGCAAACAATTGGCCAAACGCTCCACATAATAATCAGCACGATAAGACTGCTGCCACGCCCATTTTTTACAAGTATACATTGAATAAAAATTAAATTTTTGGTCGCATATATCTCAAAACTTTTGCAATCGATTTTGAA
This sequence comes from Lucilia sericata, assembly GCF_015586225.1. Taxonomy (NCBI): domain Eukaryota; kingdom Metazoa; phylum Arthropoda; class Insecta; order Diptera; family Calliphoridae; genus Lucilia; species Lucilia sericata. Next base: position 669,593 of record NW_023994111.1, on the reverse strand, counting down.
TTTTTATATATTTTTAGAAAGACAATTTTATACAGATTGCTATTTATTTATAAGAAAATGCAAAATATAAATATTTGTAGCACAGTCTCTGCAAAAAGTTAATAAAACCCATTTTCCTATTTAAACACATTTTCACCGTTTAGATACTGTTTTAAACGGGTTAGTATTATCCGATTTGTCTCAGATGCTCTGCATTACAGTTTAGTGCATGCTCTTCTATAATTTTTAAAAACATGCTTTATATAACCACCCTAATGAATATTAGGGTAGTCAAAAATTGAGCTTTTGTCTAAAAAATCATTGCAGAATAATCTTGAAGTACTAAATTATAATACACTGAAGAAACTATATAAATATCTGAAATATTTACCAAGATATAAGCATTCAAAATTAATATGCCGCTTCAGAAATATTACAAGAAAATTAATCTGCAATATTTTTAGCTATTTTTCTATTGTATATGGAATGTTTACTGTTAACTATAATAACAAGCAAGACAATTGGAAAGCGTTTAATTTTTTATTTTTGTCGTTCTAAAAGTACCAAATGTCTCACTGTGCGCCGGTCGGGTAAATTTCTCATGTAGGTTCTTTATATAGAATGTTCCGGAACAGAATTTTTTGGTTAATCGGGTTAATACAAAGTGCAAATATAAAATATAAAACAATATTGTTTAATTTGTTAGGATTTAATAGAAAAAATATTATTGTTATATTAAGTTTGTATATACGTACCAATTATTCATTATTTATATAAGAAAAATATTTGTTTACAAATTTCTTGGTATTTTCAGATTTTTTTACATAAATTATCCAAAATGCTAACGAAGTTTTTCTCTGTTTTAACGGAAATTTTTAAATATAAAAATGTAAACAATAACAAACTCTGACATCAATGCGTACCAGTCAAGTGAAGAAAAAAATAATCAGCTGATTGAATAGCACCACCTTATCTGAATTCGCCTTGGACTGTACCAAAGTATATTAATAAAGTAGCGACATCTCTTGTTGTACAACAACATCTACAACAACCACATGTATTTTGTTTTTGGAATAATTTAAGATTGTGTCAAAATAAAATTTCCTGGAACAACAATGTGAACAAAACATAAATAAAAATATTACTTTTAAGTTAAAAATATTAACTATTTAATTATATTATTATATATTATACATATTATTACACTTTTAAACTACTTTAAAACCACTTTTAATTCACTTTTTCTACTTTTCACAAATTTTAACAAATAGCAAAACACAATTTAAAAATGGCGACGTAAACAATGTTAACAATTTTCAAAACAAACTTTGACAACTTGCTTCACTTATCTAGTTTAAAAAAATAGTCAGCTGTTCAAGTGATGCTACTTTATTAATATACTTTGGACTGTACGTTAAAACAAACAACGCATCATGGCGAAACTAATAAGGTGAAGTCATTTCAACAGCTGATTGTTTTTTTGTTCATGGAAATTTAGCCCGACGCTGTCAAACTCCATATAAAAAAATCTCTCTCAAAACCGACGCTGTCAAACACCATATATAAAAAATTTAATGAATTCGCCGCAAAAACAAAACAAGAAAGCAAACAAAATGAAAATAAATTTTGTGTAAAATTTTAACATGTTTTAATAAATTATAATTGTATGTATATAAATCTAGTGTTTTATTAATATACTAGTGGAGCCCTGTCCGCTTTGCAGGCCTATGTTTAGCCATGTGGACTTAGTGGAGTCTTAGTTCCTGAATTTATCGATTACGAACAAACATTACTATTTTATTTATATAGATATGCATACATACATATTATGTTGTTTTATTTTGTATATTTTTAAAACAATTTAAAAATAATTTACTTGCCTCCAATAAGAAAATTTAAAAGAAAAACAAAAAATATGGTTTTATTGCATATCTCGCGATTTTGCAAAGTTTGTCGCTGTTATTGCTTGAAAGTATGCATAAAAACTATGTGTTTTGGAAGCTGATAATAAAACTTAATAATATAAACTATTCAGTGTTCTTTTATTTAAAATGAATGCAAATATGTATATTATTGACCGCTTGTGAGGTAAATTTATTGTTTTTTTTCATTTTTTTAATAATTTTGTATTTTTTCATTTTTTCGGCTTGAAAGTAATAATTTTAGGAAAAACACATAAAATGTGATTTTGTTTTAATTTCGTGCGAAAGAGGTGCACAAATATTTTATATGCAGTTTGACAGCATTTCGCACGAAATTTTGAGCGGAGTACCTAGCTATATTTTGAATTATTTATGTAAAAAATAGTCGTGCGTCTTGCCGTCCTTTTTGCTCTGCCTTCGAGAGTTTTACGTTTCACTACCGCATTGGTTTAGTGTGTGGCGTCGGATAACGGTACTGCGTTACTGTTTTTCGAGTTCTACATATTAACCATATGCATTCGGATTTATAACCCAACTTTTACTTTGATACATGGTGGAGAACCATAAAAAACTCATTGGATTTTGGTGGAGACCATAAAACTCATTAGCTAAGTCTAAGCGATCTGGCTTAGACGTATAGGTCGTTTCGGTATTTCTTGGACAAGGCTTCTTGGATTGTTACCCTGGCACTATGCTTGCTTTATGCGGCGCCATTTAAATTTTTAGATTCCAAAAAAAAAACAATCAAAACAAACATACATAACAATGTCAAAAAGATAAAAAATCAAATAATATTAAATTAATTAAACAAGCGAAATAAACCAAATTAATTTCTTTGAATCCTCAATTCTTTAGTTTTCTTTATTCCACATTTTAAACTAATAAATAAACTGTTTTTAATAAAATTTTAGTTTTTTTGTTTTGGTAAACTGCTGTCTGTTTGTGATTTCAGTGTTACCACTTTATCGTTTTTTATGCAAAAATCTTTTGAATTTTTTGTTTATATGCTGAAATAAACAATTCGAAAAACACACGAAAAATTGTCGTAGGAGTTGTATAGAGCTTTTGCATAAAAAATACCAACAACATTGTTATAACTATTGTAGTAGCTGCTGACATACTACGCATACACCGCTACAACATCGATTGTGAATTGAACAATCGGTCCATGATTTCACCTAGCCCCCATACAACTGAACCCGACGAATAGGGCTTTCAAGTTCATAATTATGTTTAACATAATCGTATCTCGACAAAAAGCTGCAAAACCAAGCCATTATCACTCTCATGAATTTTTTAATTATAGGGTCTCATTTGACCATAGCATCTATACAAAGCCCCTTTCAAAATTTGACTTAAAGGTCCACAATTTTATTCAACAATAAATGGCTTAAGTATATCTAAGACAAGGTACAATTTAACTTAAATGCTTTATTATGAAAACTAAATCACATTTTATTTTTGTAACAGGTGTAAGGTATTATATGGTCGGCCTCGCCCGACTATAATTTCTTACTTGTTTTTATTAACACTGTGTAGATAACGTGATTAACTAAAAATATTCTTTTAACAAATTAAACAATATTGTGTTATATTTACACTATGTAGATAACGTGATTAACTAAAAAAGTGTGTTTCGGAACGCCAGAGTAGAATTACTCAGTGAGACAAAATAAACGAAAATTAAAATACCTAGGAAGTGTCTCTGTTTTTAAAATTTGCCAATCACCTCTAAAATATTGAGGTATGGGTAAAAAAACGGATTTTCGTACCTTTAAGCACTTACAAGTCAGTAACTTCAATGAATTTTAACCGATTTTAAGTTTATAAACGGATTTAGAAAGCAGAAGTTAAGGCCTTTGTATGATTATATGATGTTTAAGTAAGCTAGAGAAATATGTCTGCATTTCATCAGCAAACATGTTTTTGATTTTATTTTTGCACCGTTTTTCAAGTTTGGAGATGTTTTTACAAAGTATTTTATATAGGAACCGCACTATTTATTAACATATTAGAAAACTATGTATGTCAGTTCATGAGTAAAACGTAACTTTTCTTTTAAGATCTATTAGAAATTGACGACGTTATTGATATTTTTCTTATTTTTCTATATTTTTCTTATTCTACTTATGTTTAAAGGTACGAAAGCCGCTTTCTTACCCGTATCTCAAGATTATGGAGGTGTTTATTAATTTGGCCCATTGTTTCACCTAGTCCCATACCACAAAGTATGCCCATACAACTGTATGATAAATATAACGGACACACAAATATTTTATCTATTTTGTATAGATTTTATTTTAAAAATGAAAATTATTTTTTCATATTTCAAAAATTAACAAACATATAAATTCAATAATGAGTTGATTAGAATAAAGTATTTTCAGTAAAGTATTCAATTGATAATAATATACAACACTTCCCCTGAATTATTACTTTACAATAATCATATTAATTAATAATAACTAAACCTATTTCAGAAATACATTTGTTATGTTTTGAACGGGGTAAATCTTTTGTTAAAATGTCAGCAAGCATATCGGTAGTAGGTATACATATACTCTATTTTAATATTTCCGCTATTTACATTTTCACGGACAAAATGGTGTCTCATATCCATATGTTTTGTTCTATTGTAAAATATTGGATTCTTTCTTAATAGTCCAGCTCCTTGATTGTCATTGTAAATTAGAATTGTATTTTGTATACCCAAAATTTCTTTTAAAAATCTTTTTAAATGTATTGCTTCTTTTGTGGATTCTGAGAGCGACATGTATTCTGCTTCAGTTGTAGACATTGCTACTGTTCTTTGCTTTCTCGATTCCCAACTTATAGCAGCATTATAAGATATAACCCGTATATGATCTTCTGTCGTCTATAATAGCACCGCAGTCTGCATCGGCATAGCCAGTTAATTGTTCATTTGTTCTTCTGTAATGTAGGCCAATATTTGGAGTACCTTTCAAGTAACGTAAAACTCTTTTAGCAGCTATCCAATGTACACTCACTATATGAGCGATATCAGGCCTCGTTGAAACTGCTAAATACATAAGGGATCCCACCAAATTTTGATACGGTATCTTTTCAACTTCTGATTATTCTTCTTCGGTTGCTCACATTTCTTTTGATAGTTTTATTCCCGTATTAAATGGTGTTCTTGCAGGTTTACAGTCTTCCATATTAATTTTTTTCAAAATATTTTGTATATATTTACGTTGTGCGGTAAGGAGACCCTAGAAGTCCTCCTTGACGCCCATTTATCCGGAAACTCGCCTCTGATGGGGGAGCTCCCGATGAACTCTCTGATACGCGCATGGAGGCAAACAATCTCATTAATGAGGATAAGCTGAAATGGGCTCTCGAGAGCTTTGACCCGTATAAATCATCGGGTCCCGATGGTATAATACCTGCTGATCTCCAGCACAATGAGGATGTCATAATCCCCTGGCTGACTAGAATCTACTCGGCCTGTCTTGAATGGTCCTACATTCCTGAATCTTGGACGGTGGTCTTTATCCCCAAAGGGGGAAAGGCCTCTCATGCAAAACCGAAAGATTTCAGGCCAATCAGAACTGGCTAGGCTGGGTGTTACCCAGCCGATCTCCCAATTTATTAGTAGGCTTTTGACTAATCGAGTCATAATTTCTACCATGGGAAATGCCACTGTTTACAGGATGGCGAAACGTGGTACTCCACAAGGAGGAGTCTTATCACCTATACTATGGAATATTGCCATTAACTCATTACTCATGGAACTTGATTCTATGAAGTGCAAGACCATTGCACATGCGGATGACGTGGCGGTCGCTGTGTCTGGCAAGCATCTAACCGCCATCTCACAATGCCTGCAACAATCACTGAGTCGATGGAGTTACAAGAGTGGTCTCAGTGTCAATCCTGGGAAGACCGAACTTGTTCTATTCTCGAATAGATACAAGATTCCCTCCTTTCCTCTTCCTCGCCTGAATGGGGTAGAGCTTAAACTCTCTGACAGTGCTAAATACTTAGGTATCATTCTTGATTCTAAACTATTATGGAATCTGAACATCAAAGTGAGGGCCTCTAAGGCATCTATCGCGTTGTACGCATGTAGGAAGGCCATTGGTAAGAACTGGGGAATTAGTCCCAAGACTGCAAAATGGATCTTCGACATGGTTATAAAGCCTGTTCTGATGTATGGAGCGCTTGTCTGGTGGAAAGCTTTGGAAAAATCCACCTACTGCAATCATACTGAAGGAATAATGCGAGCTTCTGCACTAATGATCACTGGTGCGATTAGAAGTACGTCATCAGAGGCGTTGTTCACACTTATGCACTGGTTGCCTGCCGATCTGATGGCCAAGCAACTGGCATTAAACTCGGAAGTCAGATTTCATGCTGCCGGAATATCGAAGCCAAACCGACATGGTCATGCTTCTATCTGGGGAGTACGACTTACATCCCCTATAATATAGACTACTGCTCTCTACTGGCGTGGGTAGTGGTTTCTTTATTCCCCGCTTAAATAAAGCGGTATGTTTTAAGCTGAACGATTACTGCAGCGTCCTACAGGCTGAAATCTCAGCTATAAAAAGAGCGGTTAACTGGATGAGGTACTATAGGATATGCAATGTTAATATCCGAATTTGTACTGACAGTAAACCTGATATAAAGTCTCTATCTGGTGTCTACACGACATCCAGACTGGTTCGCGAATGTCGGGTGTCTCTTGACGAGATGGCGAACCATTCGTGCCTGGAACTACTCTGGAAAATAGAAAAGCGGACGAACTAGCAAAAACTTATTCAAGCCTTCATATGGGGGATACTGACACACTAGTTGGTGTTCCGCTTTCATGCTGTAAGGCCTTTATTCAGCATGAACTGTATGGGTCTGCTCAGACCAGATGGTCATCACTGACCTATTGCTCTACATCAAGAATGACCTGGCCTCTCTATGATGAGCGAAGGTCTTTCTGTCTGATGGGGCTTTCAAGGATGAGACTACGTATACTGGTAGCCATCCTAACAGGGCACTGTACTATAGGTGCACATGCAAGAAGACTAAATCTTCCATACAATGACTATTGCAGGAGCTGTCAAAGTGAGGACGAAGAGGAAACTGTAGAACACTTTCTCTGCCTCTGCCCTGCCTTAGCAAATATCAGGACAGAGTTTTTAGGCAGTCCAATATTGCATGAACTTGCGGCTTTATCTAATATAGACATATGTATATAAGATAGAATAGTTCATTCGTGCGTCTGGCTTGTTTAATACCATGTTAATCACGGAAATATAATGTCCTATAGGTTGGTTTTCTTTTTGCAGGATCCGCTATAGGGTATCACAACGGGACCATTAGGACCCAAGTGAGTCGGTCAAATGGCCAACTGCCACAATAACCTAACCTACGTTGTGACATTGTTATTTCCTTAGTTTTTTCATCTTGTTTAAATTGGATTCCCAAACAAAAATTTAATTGGCCAAGGTATTTTATTTCGAATGATTTTGATAATTCCGATTTCAGTTCTCATGTTTTAACATATAGATACAATTATTTGAATTCAATGGTTTAAATTTTAATAGTTTTAATTTTTCATCTAACTTTTTGTACCATTGTCTTCCAGACTGCTTTAGTCCATATAATGCTTTCTTTAACAAGCAGGTTTTGCCTTTATTAATTAACTTTTTCTTTTTCTAATAAAAATTCTTGAATTTCATTTGGTATTTTCATATAAATTTGTTCTTCAATACTACCGTTCAAGTATGTTGTTACAAAATCAAGTTGGTATACATCTAATTTCAATTCCACAGACAAGGCCATTAAAAGACGTATGGACCCAAATCTTGCAACTGGCGCAAAAGTTTCATTATAATCTATGCCTGGTATTTGAGTAAATCCTTTCGCAACTATCCTAGCTTTGTAACGTTCAACTGTGCCATTGGCCTTTTTTACGTAATACCCACTTGCACTCTACAACCTTTTTATTTTGTGGGTAGTTGACTATTTCCCAGTTCTTTCATAAAACTTCATATTCAGATTTCATTGCCTTTTTCTATTCTACCGCTTCTGGGCCTGAAATTGCTTCTTCAACTGTTAATTGATCATTGTGGTATATTAAATTTGCAAAATGTTCTTCGTTTTCATTTTCGTTATCTTCAGCTTTCTTCTTGGTTTTCTTCCTAGCCATATATTAAAAGGAGTTTCAACACTTAAACTACTTGAAGGACATCTGTTTCGAATGTGATTTGCGGTTAGTACAGCTTCTGCCCAAAAACCTGGACTTAGCCCTGATTGTATCATCATACATCTGACCACTTCTACCAGTGTACGATTTTTTCTTTCGGCCACGCCATGTTTTATACCTTCATTCTTTAAAAAATTCTTAAATTCGTTGTTCGCGTATTCTGTTCCATTATCAGATCGAATTGATTTGATTTTCAGATTTGTACTATTCACTAGAGCCCTGCATGAGTGACTTAAATAATAAATTAAAACATTTGATTTTTTTCAAACACTGTGTTTGACTCACTCATTGTTTTATGAATGAAATGAATAGTATATTTGAAAATAAGGAATGTTAGTCAATACTCAATTCAAACGAAACAAGTAATGAGAGTGTTTGTGTGATTCAATTCAAGTAGTATACAGTGAGTGAATCGAGTGAAAGCAAAACAATTTTTAAGTTCGACAAATTAACAGATTTTTTGAATATTACTTCGAATTTTCGAACTTAATTTCGAATAGTCGAAGATAATATAGTAGCGTCATCAACTGTACTTAACACTGCCAAATTTCAGCCAATTTGGTCCACGGAAACTGGTTTTATCAGCTTTAAATTTTTTTCGAACATGAGTTCGAATTTTCGAAATTTTTTTTTTTAGTTTTTTGGACTCAAAGAATAATTTAAAAGCATAAAAAATTTTTCGAACATAACTTCGAATTTTCGAACTTAATTTCGAATATTCGAACATAATATTATCTGGTCATCAATTGTACTCAAGACTACCAAATTTCAGCGAATTCGGGCCACAGGAACTAGTTTTAACAGCATTCAAAATTTTCACCATTTATTCAAGAAAAAGTTTGAATCGATTCATTCGATTCAAACAATCTATTTTGTATTGTTTTAACATAAACAAATTGTTTACTTGCTCGATTTGAATGTAGTTGCACATTCACTTGATAGTACTCACAACGTTTGAGTATAACAAAACTTTGTAAATACTATTCTAAACAAACAATGAGTTGAGTGCAAAGCAATGAGTCACTCATTGTGTGTAGCAAATAGAGTTACTCATGCAGGGCTCTACTATTCACCACCATATTTTTAAATTCTTTAAATTTTTCAAATACTTCACTCTTTTTCTTTAGAAAATATATTTCCCACCATTTGGATTTGTTATCAATAGAGGTTAAAAAATATCTTGAACCACCAATAGAATTTACTCTCATAGGGCCGCAAACGTCAGTATGTATAAGTTCTAATAATTCGTTTGATTTTGAATTTGACCTTTTGAATGGCTTTTAGGTTTGTTTCACTTTCATACATACTTCACAAGTTTTTAATTTTTCATTTAGATTAAAATGTATTCCATTCACCTTTTGTTTTCTTAATAAATCTTTTAAATCATTTTCATTTAGGTGTCCGTATCGTTCATGCCATTCTTGTATTGTGGATTATTGAGCTGCTTTACAATTTTCAACTATTTCTTCAAAATAATATAAATCTTTAATTCATTTTGCCACCATTATTTTTTCACCAGTTATCATATTTCTTATAATCGCATAATTTTTGGTAAATTTCACTTCAAAGCCATGTTCAGTTGTTTTTGCTACTGATAATAAGTTTGATCTTATGTACGGAACGTATAAGGTATTTCCTAACTTGGAGGTGTATAAAGAGCAAGTTTTGATTTTTACGATTCCATTACCTTCAATTTTTGCTGATTTTTTTATATGCTGAATTTAGAACATCTGTATCCGGTGAGTTCATTGTATGGTATTTTGATTTGTCAAAACACATGTGTAATGATGCGTCGGAATCTAAACACCAACTTTCACCCCCACCATTTACTTGAAGTGCAACATCAGCATTTCGAGTTGTTTCTTGGTTTTTCTGTACATACCTTTGTTAATTTTGATTTTTGGACCAGCACTCATTTGCTTTGTGTCCTACTTTTCTACAATTGTGACAGGTAAATTTAAATTTTTAATTTTTATACCCTCCACCACCATCAGTTGTGATAGAGGGTATATATAACTTTGTCATTCCGTATGTAACACCAAGAAATATTCATCTGAGACCCAACAAAGTATATATATTCTGGGTCCTTATCAAATTCTGAGTCGATTTAGCTATGTCCGTCTGTCCGTCTGTCTGTGTAAAACACGCTCACGATAAAACGAAGCAATAGAGTTTAACCAAATTCACCCAAAATGTTCTTCATTTTCCTAAGTTGTTTGGTATTGAAAATGGGCAAAATCGGTTCACACCGGGAAAAGTTATGAATCAAAATTTAAAACAACCTCGAAAAAATAAGCATTTTTTACACATTCTGATGTATTTTTCTCGAAAACTATGCAAGATAATTCCATGAAAATCACCATACATTCGTTTCTACACAAGATCTTGATCCCTGCTGAAAACTGACCAGAATCGGTCTACAATTTCATATAAATCCCATACAAAAGTACATATTCCCGGAAAATGGGTTTTTTGTTAATAACTTCCGTCACAATGTCGATATCTTCACAAAATTTTACAAATTAAAATCCTATGTCAATAGAGTTCATTTAGAGAAAAAAAATTTCTGGATCGGTCCATAATTGGACATAGCTCCCATACAAGGTCCCCTCCCGAAAATCACTTAAACGCGCATAACTCATTACTAAATTAAGATATCCATATAAAATTTGGTACAAGTATTGCCCATATGCATAGAAATATTACTGAGAACACTTTTTCCGATCGGTCCAAAATTGGTCATAGCTCCCATACAAGGTCCCCTCTCGAAAATCACTTAAACGCGCATAACTCATTACTAAATTAAGATATCCATATAAAATTTGGTACAAGTATTGCCCATATGTATAGAAATATTATTGTGAAAGTTTTTTGCGATCGGTCCATAATTGGTCATAGCTCCCATACAAGGTCCCCTCCCGAAAATCACTTAAACGCGCATAAATCATTACTTAATTAAGATATCCATATAAAATTAGGTACAAGTATTGCACATATGCACAGAAACATTACTGTGAAATTTTTTTTCCGATCGGTCCATAATTGGTCATAGCTCCCATACAAGGTCCCCTCCCGAAAATCACCTCAACGCGCATAAATCATTACTTAATTAAGATATCCATATAAAATTTGGTACAAGTATTGCAAATATGCACAGAAACATTACTGAGAAATTTTTTTCCGATCTGTCCATAATTGGTCATAGCTCCCATACAAGGTCCTCTCCCGAAAATCACTTAAACGCGCATAAATCATTACTTAATTAAGATATCCATATAATACAAGTATTGCATATATGCACAGAAATATTACTGAGAATTTTTTTTCCGATCGGTCCATAACTGGTCATAGCTCCCATATAAGGTGCCCTCCCCAAAATCACTTAAACGCACATAACTCATTACTAAATTAAGATATCCATATAAAGTTTGGTACAAGTATTGCCTATATGCACAGAAATATTACTGAGACATTTTTTCCGATCGGCCCATAACTGGTCATAGCTCCCATACAACGTCCCCTCCCGAAAATCACTTAAACGCACATAACTCATTACTAAATATAAAGTTTGGCATAAGTATTGCTCATATACAGAGAAATAACAATGTGAAATTGTTTTCCTATCGGTCCATAATTGATCATAGCTGTTATACAAGGTGCCTTTCAGAAAACACTTAAAGGCATACCCAAAAAATATTTGGCATAAATACTATTTTTGTACACATAAATGTTATTTCAACATTTTTTCACGATTAGTCCATCCTTGGTCATAGCTCCCATACAAGGTTCCCTCCCGAAAATCACTTAAACGCACATAATTCATTACCAAATATTGATATCCATACATTTATCAAAATTATTGCTCTTATACACATAAATTACACTATAAACTTGTTTTACGATCGGTCCATATTTGGTCATAGCTCTCATACTAGGTCCCCTCCAGAATATCACTTAAATGCACAATATTCATTACCAAATAATACAGATACAGAATTTTGAAATTTTGTCTTTATATACATAATTCGTCATAGCTCCCATACAAAGTCCTTTTACGAAAATCTCTTAAACGCACATTGTTAATGCCAAAAATATATACTACCTTACGGTAATACAAACTTTCGAACGATGGATTAAAATCGCTAAACTAATCATACATGAAAGCTGCACGCTGCGAATAACTCATTATTCTTGTACAATATATTTAACGAAAATGGTAATTCGCCACTTTTTGGGAAAAAAATGCGTTTTCCGTTTTACGCGACATATTAGAATTTTTCAACCTCAGGTTTTGATCGCATCTTTGTTACTGGTACAACCAACAATTAAATTACAATAAATGAACTGAAATTAATTCCAATTTCGTTGTCTTTTATTTATCATTCTTCTACAAACTACATTTGCTTGGAGTGTCTGGCTGAGAGTTGCTAACATTTTCTCATCTTCCATCCACTTCTACAGTCCAAGTTAACACACATTACTAATTACCAAATAAAGCTATTGATACAAAATTTGCCGCAAATATTAGTTTCGTATACAAAAATTCTATTTCAAGATTTTTCACGATCGGTTCATAACATGGGTGCGGTCGGTGCAATATAAGGTTCCCTTCCGAAAATTACTTAAACACACATTACTTATTAGTAAATTACGATATAGATACAACATTTTACTGAAATATAGCTTTTATGTACAGAAATTTAGCTTAAAGAATTTTTTACGATCGGTCTATAATTGGTCATATCTAGGTATATCGTATTTGACTAGTTGCATTATCAATTTGTGTAGATTATATATATGTATTTTGAAAATTCTTTAATTTTTCATACACATGCATACATGCAAATTACTAAATATCGCTAAGCGCTATAAAAATATAAAGAAAATTGCGTTTGTAATGTTCAATAAATCTGGGAATTGTAATAGATTTAAGGTGTTTAAATATTGCGATTTTTCTATTTAAGACATGAGATAACTTATTTCTACAAATATTTGACCAATTAGAAAAGTATTAATATAAAAGTAGCTGGTGGAGGGTATTTAAGATTCGGCTCAACCGAATATAGCACTCTAACTTGTTATTTCGTCGAACTTCATTTGGTTTAAAAAACTTCTTATTCTTTTTCTTCGCAAACATAGCATCTGATGAAACTTCACAAACATTTTTTTGTAGCTTCAAATTCTTCTAAAAGTTTTATTTTAAGTACTCCTGGTGTTGGCAGCTTTTCTTGAGTCTCGATTGCAATTTTAAATTACTCGTGCTCATCAGGGATACTGTATAAAAGTAAAATCGTTAATAAGTCATCAATAATTCTAATTCCATTTCATTTATTTTATCTACGGTGTCAAACATTTTTCATTTTGATTAATATCAAATTCTTTAGTAGCAATGCCTTTCTTGCGGGTCTTTTTGATTGATAAATACCATGTAATTTATCCCACACATCTTTGGATGTCCTGCAGTTCTTGATCTGTTTCAACTCATTGGTTGAAATTAATAGAATTAGGTCAGCTTTGGCTTTTGCATCTTCGGATTCCCACAAACTTACAGTTTCTGGAGGATTTATGGGTTTTGGAAAACTTCCATTTACGTATTTCCATTCATCATTTTTTATCAGTAAGGCTTCCACTTGGATTTTCCATGTGTCAAAGTTATCTTTACACAATGGTTCTATTTTGAAACCAGAATAACTCATTTCTTAAACTTCTTTTTCTAATTCGTTTACTTTTATGTTATTTTGTTTTCTTTTCAATTCTTTTTCGCGAGGTTAAGGACTGGGCCCATAACGGTAAATATAACGGACACACAAATATTTTATCTATTTTGTATAGATTTTATTTTAAGAATGAAAATTATTTTTTCATATTTCAAAAATTAACAAACATACATATAAATTCAATAATGAGTTTATTATAATAAAGTATTTTCAGTAAAATGTACAATTCATAATAATATACATGAATACAAATAGGGTTTTAAAGCTTTAAATTATTTAAATCATATGTTTTAGGTCAATAAATTTTTAAATTTCTCTTTAGGTACAAACATTCTTTATATAAATACGAAGTTTAAATTCCTACAAAATTTCCAAATTCATTACGGTTTAGATTTTATTGAGGTTCAAAGATCACATTTTTTAAGATTTTTTCAATAAGCATTAAATTTAACATCGTATATTTTCTAAACCATTTATCCGATTTTAATGAAAGCCATGTCTCTTAGTTTCACCATATTTTATTTAAAATATTATTTAAAATATTTAACATAGGGATAATGATATCGAAAACGTTCTTTAGTTAGGGATATCTCAAAAAGGTATCTTACATTTTCTTTATTCCTTCACCAAAAAAAGCTTATAGAAATTTCAACAAAATATAAAAACTTCAGATTGGCACAATGAGGGGATCCTAAGTAATTCAACTTTTATTAAAATAATCCACATCATTTCCATACAAATTTGAAAATTTATATTTTTTTCTTGAACTCAATAAAAGTCTCAAAAATTTTAAACAAAAAATAAATTGTTTATTAACAGAAACTTATAAATTTTGAAATTTGTATTGAAATGATGTGAGTCATTTTCTTGAGATCCCCTCATTGCCTCACTCTGAATTTTTTATATTTTTCTTATGGCACTATAAGCTATATTTGGTAAAGAAATACAGAAAATGGATACACAATACAGATACCTCCTTGAAGATACCCTTGACTTTTCATATAATTATATTATTTATCAAAATAAATAAAAATATTTTTTATGTTTGTCTTTAAAAAAAATTCTTAATTTTATTTCAAAAAATATGAAGTGATTTTAATGGAATTTTAAGGGATATGCATGTTTATATACTTATATTAAGCTGTGTATATGAATCCCATTGTTAAATGTTACAGAGGACCTGGCAATGGACCCAAAAAAGCAAGATTTTTGATATCTGGAATAATCTGATTTGTGCCACTAAATTTGTAAATTTAGCTACCAAATTTTGGGTAACGAAAGTGAACCAGGCAACGGGCAATACTAAAGATTGTTGATATCTGAATTGCCCTGATTTGTGCCAATAAAGTTGTGTTGTGGCTACCAAAGTTTGGCCAACGGCCTTGGCAACGTGCGCAATACGGGGGATAGTTGATAACTGGAATGACATAACAAAGGGTGCAATGCGGAAAATGGTTGTGCAAACAATATACGTTTTTTTACAAACTAAACAATTTTATTTTTTTTTTTATTATTGAAATTTTATTTTGTTACCAGAGACTGAAAATAACGGGTCCACTTTGTTTTTATAAGGTTAATTGCTGTGATCACCATTTAAAATTGTGTTTTTGCAGTTAGATTTTTTTAATAAGTGGTTGAGAGAAACCGAAAAGAATAACAAAATAAATCGCTGTAATTGATTTTTATTTTGTAAACATTTCTGAAAAAGTCGGCTTATGGTTTTTGTTTGTTTTAATTTTAAGTTGCCCCCTTAACAGTATGATACCACTAAGGGGGATTATTTGGCCTCGAAATATTCATAACGCCATCACCAATTACGGCTTTCGCCTCGTCCAAGAACTGCCAATCCGACCTATACCTTCGTATAGGAAGCTGGAACTCCGTTCCTGAGTTTACTGGTCTTCACCAAAATCTTAAACGAGTTTTGTTTGGTACTCCACCATGTATCAAAGAAATTTTTAGGTTATCAAAAAGAATGCATATGGTTAATGCATGAAACTTCGAAGAACCGTAACGCGGTACAGTTATGCCACGCCACACATTAAACCAATGCGAGAGTCAAACACAAAACTCTCGAAGGCAGCGAAAGAAGGACGGCCTGATTACCCTTAAACGATAATGACGCACGTAGGTCTTTATTCACCCAGAGCTGAATTACGAATGTGCTTATGATTTTTATTCTTAAAAGCAAAACAATAAATCGCAAACGTAAATACACGATTAGGACACATATACACACACAAAGTAAATTTATAAAGTAGACTCATTTGAACAGCTGACTATTTTTTTTAAACTTGCTATTTGTGGACTTACTTGTCAAAAATGTTTATGTTGCCATATTTGTTTTCATTTTAACGCTTGCTTTTGTACAAATTTCTGAGTAATTTGTTGTATTTAATGTGAAAAAGTGTATTTTAAGTGTATAATATTTTTAAAAATGTTCTAATTTTTAAAAAATAAAGAAAACTCTGTGACTTTTAATATAAATAACAACATATTTTTGGAAAGTACAACAATAATGCCATATTTTCCATTAATTATTGGTTCATTTTTGTAAACAAGTTTTGACAAGTGAGTATTTTGAACAAAAACAAATTGCCTGTGGTTTTTGTAGACGTTTGTTGTACAACAACTCGTGTCGCTACTTTATTAATTTACTTTGTACACACAAAATATCTTCAGAAATCATAGCAAACAACAACAACTTACTCTCCCACTCTCATATAAGCAAGAGAAAAAAGGAATACAAAAACCCAGTGTCGCCAGATTTGGGGATTTGTCCCCAAATTGGGGATTTCAAGTTTTATTTGGGGACAGATTTTCGTGGGGAGGGATTTGGGGATTTTCGTAAAATTTGGGGATTTTTTTGTAATTTTTCCGCTATTTTTGGGGTTTTTATTTTTTCTTAAAAATATTAACATTATTATTATTTCTAGTCTAGTTTTTATGGGTTTTCTAGGTTTAAACAATTTTAAAAGTAGCTTGGCAATTATATCACAAAAAAATTAGAATGGGTTCATGAAGAGATCGCAAGAAAATTGAATTTTATTAAATTAATTCACATTATTTATTTTTTGTTTGAATTATTTTTTTCATCAATGAACAAAAGTATAAATTTTTAAATTTGTATAGAAATGATATGGACTGTTTTACTAAAAGTTAACTTTCTAGAGATCCCCTCATGGTCCCATTCTGTTGTTTGTATATGTTGTATATTTTAGTGTAGTAAAAATGGAAGATACAACAATTATAAAATCGGAAAAGTAGTTTAGAAAATATACGATATTAAATTTTATGCCTTTGAAAAAAAAATGTGGATTTTCAACCTCTAAACCGTAACGAATTTGAAAATTTTGGAAAACTTTTAATTTTGTATTGATACAAAAAATGTGTATACCAAATTTCATCGAAATCAGAGAATCATGTTCGAAAATTTTTAAAATTACACATATCGAGACACTACATTTAAAAAGTGCTAATTCAAAAATGTCTAGTTTTCAGGAGAGGAAAAAACTGTTTAATTTGTATAATGTTGAACAAATTAATAACATTCTTTCCATAATATGTTTATAATAATCTTACCAATTTATAATTATATACAAATTAATACATTTTGTGTTTTTCAAGGATTTATCTTTGGTTAGCACATTTTGTTCAAAGGAAAATTTTAAAATTGAAACATTTATTGGTAAAATAAAAATTACTATATTTCCGAAACTAAATATTGAATTCCAATTTATTAAACAGATTCCTGTTCAGTATGTCATATTTTATAATAGCGGAGATAAATATTTAATAAAATTAATTTTTTAAAAAATGTTGTAAAATTACTATGGGAGATAGCACTTATTTTCTTAAAAAATATTCTACTTTGTGTAGTAGACAAAACAGATACAAAAAGCACAAAAGTTAATATTTTGATCCCAAATTTATACCAGCACTTTTTGAATATAGGGTGTCGATATATTGATATTAATATGAACATCAGGGAGATTTTCGGAATAAGTCCATTAATTATGTACCGAGGTTTACAGAATTTGAAAGAGTTATTAGTTTCATATCATTTTTGTTAAATCTTATAGTACATTAATTTTTGAACGATTCACTACAGTAAACCGATTTGTTGTAAGAGAGGTAATATGGGGTGTTCGGTCAATTATGGACTGACCCACATGAAATTTGGTAGAGAGATTTTGATTCATATAACAATTGTTTGTGTAGAATTTCGTTCTTATACAGGCTTTTTGAAGCCAATCATGAACTTAAGCCTTTATAGCGTGTAACATTTCTGTAACAAACCCAAAAATTGACTCTAAAATAGGTCCTAGGCACTTATTTTCGAATCAAATTAGTGAAGCACATTCATGAGATTCCACTTAACTGTTTTGTATGTATGTATTTTAACACGATATGTGGCAAAACTATTCACTTATGCTAAATTGAATTTTCAGTTTTGATAAAAAGTTAAATTTTGTGTTCAAGCTAAATTGGTAAGATAATTTCGATTTTTAAAAATTTTATAAAAGGGGAAAAAAAGTTTCGTTGTTTTTATAAGATTTTGTAGACAATTTTGTGTAAATTTATTATTAATTAAAAAAAATAAACAATTTAAAATTTCTTGTATCATAAAAATCGATTTTAAAATCAATCAAAAAATCATTAATAAAACGCTAATAACAAAAAATTTTAAATTTCTGAGTAAAATGTATTTTATTATTTACCGAATTCTATCATGTCCCAAAAAATCAAAAAGATTTCAGCTCTTGGACTATAAAGGGTTAAAGTTATTTTCTGAAGGGATTTATATGGGGGCCAGGGATAGCAAATTACATTTTAAAATTTTACAAAATTGCGTGAAAAATAGTACATTTTTGCTTCTAATTGTACCAAATCATAATTATTTTACTAAATTAATATTAAAGTGGGAGTGTCCTTAATCGAAACAAAAACATTTCAAGCTATACATAGGTTAGGTTGAGAGGAGGATGTACAATACATCAAATCCTAAGAAATACTCTTAGGTCACTATAGTACCTGTTGAGCTCTCCTTATCCGAAGTACAGAAACTCTGTTTCTTTAAAATGTTCCAATCAGTGTGCGTGAGGGATGTTATATCTGCTCCCAAGATATTCAGCATAAAATTTTCCATAGAAAATTAGTCTGATCTGTGTAAAGCTATTTTACATGTATTTGGTCTAAAATGCAATAAACATTTTTATATTGCATAAAACTTTAATAGATATTGCGGAAATACTAGATTTTTTCACATTTGAATGGACTCATACTACTTTCAAAAACAATAATTTTATAATTTTGCTAATTTATTATTTTTTTCATACAAAAAGGAACTCATATCAATTAGCAAAAATTAAAATATATAGTTTTATTGTATTAGAAGAGTCTGCTAAATTTTTCGAAAATTTCAACTTTTAGCAGAGATGCTGACAAAATCTCAGATGAGTGATTGGTGTACTACCATTGTACTTTTAAGCATCGAATTGTACCAAAAAGTACAATTGTGCCAACTTTGCCAACCCTGATGGGGGCTAACTGTGGCCCAATGATTACCATTCTTACAGCATAATTTCTTGGTACACAGAAAAAAGTTTCAGCATAAATATTATGAACTGCTTTCATTGACAAAAGTTAATAATATTTAAGAATAAGTTCCTAAATGGTATGAATTTTTTCATTTTTATTTTTTCAAACATAATCTAGAAGCCTTGACTTAAAATATTTCAAATTTAATTTTTATTTTTCTATTTGTTAAAAAATGTTTGAAATTTTCTTTGGAAAATTTTTTATTTCTTTATGATTTTTAGATTGAAATCGATGGGATGTGCACGTAATTTGCGGGATTTGATGAAGAATGGATGTTTAACTATGTTTGCTGATGTTTTCTTATTTCAGATTTTGTTTTTCAACATTTATATTTAATTATCATACAAAATTTGCTAATATAGGATCACTATTTACAAGATATGGAAACAGATTTGTAGATAATGTACTTTTTTTGCAATTTTTTAAGAATATCATAGAAAATAAGTAAAATCAAAAAAAATTCTGTCATGTTGAAATTCATACATTTTATGAACTTTTAATATTCTGAATGAAAATGGCTTGGGAAAAAAGTCATGTTCGATTCATACTATTTATTACAAAATTCATTCCAGCTATGTATTATTTTTTTCTGTGTACATAAACCTTACTTGTGTAAAATTTTACCACGATTGCTTCATAATTAATTTATGTGTGAGGGCTATGTAAAAATCAAAGTCCGATACTGCCCATTTTTAATTGGGGTCTCCTTTAAGTAAACTTGGCCAAAAGTCAATATTTAAAAATTATTTTTTTGCAAAAAATATAGCGTATCTTAAAAGCCAAGACTTTGTTCTATATAACGCTATAATTAGTTTTTCGATTTTCCTTTTGTAGGCCTTTAGGTTGTGCATCAAAGTTTAGGTTTTTTATATATAATTTTTCATATTGTTTTTTTTTTAATTAATACCTTTACCTTTTTTATATAAAAAACTACCATTCCATAAATTTTCTTAAAATTTTAATTTTCAGTCCAAATATAATGTTGTTTTGTATGAAAAATTATATTTTAAATAACCATTACACAATAGGATTCAATTATTCATTACTTATTAAAATGCCACTTTTCATATATATATTTATGTTTTTTTGCCATTTTTAAAGGAGAAAAAGTACTATTTGGCCGCTGATGGCCCCTCGGCAACCATATACATATGTAAGATACTATAATGAGTTCTTAATATCACCACATCTATATTTTTTGCCTCTATGGCATTTTTTATTTATTTTTCTAACACTCCATAAAACAAAAATATTAAAACATTTGTATTTTATTTTAAAAAATCGAATTATTAAACACCAAATTAATTGATTTAAATAATTCTCCAATAGTTAACGAGTAACTAAAATTGATTTCACTCAACATTTCAAAGACTTTTTCATACGTTTTTACCATATATATAGCTTTTTTGAAAGAAAAATTAAATAAAAATTCACAGAGATTTTGTACTTGACTAAATGGTGTTATTAGTGCAAGTACTTACCACAATCGCTTACAAGTAATTAGAAAAATAAGTCAATTTAAATTGTATGAACAAATTTATACAGCTCCTATAGATGACAAATGAATTAAAAAGTAGTTATATATCACATTATTAATAAGACGTTATTAGACTACTTCTATGTAAACAGGACTATATATAGTAGTCATTGAAAACTATGTTAATAGGTAAGTGGTTACAACTGAAAGTCATTACCAAGTATTTGCTGGGATTATTAGTAATTTTTAGCGCTAATGATCCAAAAAATATGAAAATACATAGTGTATTTTTTGCGAAAATTTGCACTAAGTTCAAAGTTCTTTTTTAATATTTCAAATCTAGAAGCTCTCCCCTTTCTAACGCTACCAATCACTTGTATCAAAACTTTGTAGTTTAGTTAATGCCAAGATTTGTTCGGGGAGACCCCACTGTGCAGTGCCTATCAATGGAGAATACTTGTGACGAACATGTCAGTTTTTCATGAAAGAAATTGGGGAAAACTATGTGGATTTCAATTTAAAAATGGGGATTATTTGGGGACTTCAAGCTTAAGATTGGGGACATAAGTCAAAATTTTTCTGGCAACACTGCAAAAACCAAGTGTTATTCTGAGTGATTTATTTTAAAAAACAAAAATAAATCACAATTCAATCACTTTGGCCGAGTTATTTTCAGTCTCTGTTTGTTACAATCATTTCAGATAAACAAAAACAAATGTTGACAGAAAAGGTATGCAAATAAGAAAACAAACAAAAATATCAGCTGTTCGATTGCATATACATATGTACCTGATTAGTGTACACTGGTACTAATTATATACAAGTGTTATACCGTTTGACATGGCATATTGAACAAAACTGCAATAATTTTTAATAAGCGAAGACACGAACCAATTTTAAACAAGCTGGATAGGAAAGAAATAATAAGTTAAAATTTTTGCTTGGATAAGATGGATAAGAAAAAGTTTAAATTATAATACCAACAGCCAACAGATGGCGTGGATTAAAAATTAAAAATTTTTAAAACAATTGGATTCAGTGTTGTCAGAAAAATTTTGAATCATGTCCCCGATCTTTGGCTGGAAGTCCCCAAAAAATACCCATTTTCAAATTGAAATGTCCATTTATCCCCAAAAGAGATCATCATGGAATATAGCTGAGATATGTAAATATGTCTCACAAACTGCGTCATCTCACTATGAGTAAATTAACCAATAAAAAGTGTCTTTGATGAGCGTACATTTAATTTTTTAATGAAACATAGATGGCGCAATATAACATAATATTGTCAAAAACATAAATTGTAGGCAGAGCATAGCATACAAATGTATTTGAGTTTCCAGTATGTCAAAGCACATATGAAAAAAATTTGACATTTATTGAAACCACATAGAAATATTTTCACAAATTGACCTCATCATTAGATTATTTTCTTATGAAATTATTCATGAAAAGATAAGTTTTTTGTCGTTAGACCACTTAACTGAACAAATTTCTCTATTAATTTTACATGTTTCTCTATTATTTTACATGTTTATTGAAAATTTAATGATGCTTCGATGCAGTGTTGCCAGAAAAATCGACTTAATCGACTCAGAAAACTATTCTAAGCCTATTGCTATACTTTAAGGTGTGTAAAGGACGAATATTGTTGTATGTTACAAACATCAGCACAAACCCAATATACCATCCCCACTGATGTGGTGTAGGGTATAAAAATCGTCAAAATCGATTTTTTGCGTGGGTCACTTGATATGAAATTTCCCATATATTAATTAAGCAGTAATCGCGATTTAATTTAGAACAAGTAGAAAGTATACTATAATGTATGGCTATTATCGGGCAACATTTTTCCCTTGCCCACATTTAGGTCGCCTTTAGAAAATGACTTTAACGTTAATGATTTCTTTAAAAAACATGTACAGGCAAATCCCGGTATAACGAATCTCACTTTAACGAAAATTCGATATAACGAACAGCCAAATTTTTAACATTAACTACCTTATATAGCGAACGTTTAAGAAATTTTATACTCGATATAACGAATAAAAAGAAAAAATACCTAAAAAAATCCAGCTTTTGATTTTATATTTTTGATTTTATATCAAAAACTTGATTGAGCAATTAGAATATAATGTAAAAATGAAAGAAGTCGCCCATATTCCTAATTTTAGTTATACTACATATCTGACCTATCGATCAAAATTCCTTACATTATAATCTAAAAAGCATAAATCTGTTAGATGTGTATTTAATGGTAAATTTGGCTTGAATAGTGTTTAAAAGGGATACATTGAAATAATAAAATTTTACAGCAAAATAAATTATTTCGATACCCCAATATGGCGCAATATTCCAGGGTTTTGAAATTATCAGCATGAGACTCAGTTATCGATTCTCAAGTTCAGTTTTTCCTCAAAAGAGTTTAATTCTATCTTCTAGATAATAAAATAAGGTTAAGGAAATAGCAGGAAATTAAAGTTGTTAGAAAACTAAAATCCTTCACAAATTTTTCAATCCGTTCAGATGTTCAAAATGGAAAAACGTGTGCGTTGTTATTAGTTGTTTGAAATAAAATTTGAAGTAATAATTTCATACATTAATTTGAATGGTTTTTTGTCCATTAAATAAAGAAATTTACTAGAAAAAATAATTCCGATATAACGAATATTTCGATTTAACGAAAGGGCCTGACATTAAATCTTTCGTTATACCGGGATTTGCCTGTATAACAACGAAATTCGGCATAAACCATTCTTTTATAACTCTCTATCATGAGGAGCAAAATACGCAAAGCAATAAAACCAACACACATCCAAACATATGTTTTTTCCAAAAAGCAATGTTGTTTTTTTTTTTTGATGAAATATTCATAGGTTGTCTCTGATTTTTGCTCATATCTCCAATATTTATGGATGGATTTTGTTATATCTGGGGTCTTCAGAAAATTTCAACAGAAACACAGACGGACATGGCAAAGATAACATTTAACAAAAATGATTTGTTCTAGGAAATTAATCACATATTACGAAAATCTTCCCGATGATTACATCAGTATGGGTAATTTTTAAAACTTTCGAACAAAAAACGCAATTTCGAACAAACGTTATGCAAAGGTTATCAAAAATTCATACATTTTTGAAGAATGAAGTTTAATATCGCATATTTTCTAAACTACTTTGGGTATCAAATGAAAAAGGACAATCTCCGGAAATCAAATATATTTATTGTTTTTATTTTTCAAAACGAAAAATTTTAAATAATATCTTTGAAAGTTTTATCCTTTCATATCCTTGGGAATTTCCATTATATTTTTTCAAATAAATATAGGTTAAAATTTGTTTCTTTAGCTTTATTATTTAAGCCGTAAAAATTATATTATTACTCTATTTTTATTTATTTATTTTCGTCAATGAAATTACAATTTCTTACTAGCTTATTACAATTAATTAAAAAAAAAAAAATAATAATAAGAGTAAAAAGTAATAGGAGGATACAGATTTAAGAAGTTCAGAATGCTTGTTTTGATGATTTTTGGATCGGTTAAGAAGTCAATATGATTGTATAAGTTGTTGACTTGGGCACACATTCTACGCATCGGATAAAGTTGGCGTAATTTGAACGGAAGTGTTGTAGCTTAAGTGAAATATAATTTCTTGTTGTACGAATTGGGACTATTAACTCGATTTTACGTAGTAAAATTTTAGTCAATTAGTCCATTTATTAGATTATTTATGAATGATATGTTCGTATATATTCTCCTACTTTGTAGTGAGGGAAGTTTAATGAGAGCTAAACGGCTTTCATATGATGGAAGATTAATGTTACGATTCCAAGGAAGTTTTCGAAGACAAAATAAAAGAAATTGCTTTTGTACGGATTAAATTTTCTTAATATGGATTTCATATTGAGGGTCCCATACAACTGAAGCATATTATAAAATAGGTCTTACAAGCGACGTGAATAATTGCTACACCGTTCGCTTTATTGACAATTGGGGAAATGTGGGAATTGAAACACATTTTATTATCAAGTAGTACGCCAAGATCAAGGAACACTTCAACTTTATCTAGTTGATACTCATTTATTGAGTAGCTACAGACTACTGAACTTCGTCTGTAGAACGTCATATGCTTACATTTTTTCAAATTTAAATCCATCAAATTCTTACTGCACCATTGGCTAAAATTGTTTTAGATCAGATTGGAGTAAGGAACATTGGTTAGGATGGTTCAAATTAAGGAAAAGTTTGGCGTCATCGGCATACATTAATATTTTGAAATTCGTGATGCAAGATGGTAAGTAATTTATGAATATTAAAAATAATACTGGACCCAAATGCCTACCTTGAGGGACCCCGGATATAACTGGAATGGTTTTCGATGTACATCTTCTAAACGATACACATTGATATCTATTTTTGAGATATGAGGAAATCCAATTGAGGAATATAGGTTTTAGTCCAAGTTTGTCTAATTTGTAAAGGAGTAGGTTATGATTCACCTTATCAAATGTTTTACTGAAATCCGTGTAGATAATTTCAGTTTGGTAGCCGGCATAAAAATATGTTATCACGGAAGTTGTAAATTCTAATAAATTAGTGGTAGCTGAACGTTCTTTTCTAATTCCATGATGGAATGATTTAAACTTGGTGTGACAGTGTTTCTGTGATTATCTGCTCAAAAAGTTTAGGAATAACACATAATTTGACAATACCTCAATAATTAGAAATGTTGGATCTGTTTCCGGACTTGAACAAAGGAATAATATATGATTTTTTCTAGAAATCAGGAAAATAACCTTTGGCAAGTGATGCATTAAAAAGGTATGTTAAAGGTGAAATGAGGGGATATATACAGTTCAGTAGAACACAACTTGGTAGGTATACCGTCTGGACCGTATTTATGGGAAAATTTTAATTTTCGTATAGCCAACTCGACAGTGAATGTGTACATTGTTGGACAGTGGATTGGAGTTATCTCTAATATTGAATATGAATAATTCGATAAAATATTTAGTGACTTATTTTAAAAAGAATAGGAAAAGAAATCAGCAAACATGTCGCAAATCTGAGAATCCATTGAAGATTCTGAATCGCTGTATTTCATCATGGAAGGATATCCAGATATCCGACGTTCCGAATTAACGAATTCATAAAAAGATTTCGGATTGTTTTTGAAATTTGTCTTTACTTTAACAATATAATATCTAATATGAAAAAATTTCTTGATACATCCTATATACATATATATAAAACAGACTGTTTGTTACGCTTTCACGGCAAAACTAATGAACCGATTTACAAGAAATTTGGACTGCTAATAGGTCTAACCCCAAAAGGAACAATAGGCTATATTAGATCATGGTAGGATACCACGCCCACTTTTTGAAAAACTATTATTATACCAATTTTGCAATCACAATATGCAAAAACTACTAAACCCATTTACCTGAAATTTTGCATACCGATAGGTATAAGCTCGGAAAGAACTATAGGATATATATAAGATCTTGATCCGATACCACGCCCCTTTCTACGCCCACTTTTTATAAAACTATCCATACCTATATCTTATCCTATAATTATATGAAAGAGAATATCTGTTTGTTATGCTTTCACGGACAAACAACTGAACCGATTTACGTGAAATATAGAACACTAATAGTTCTATTCTAAAGTTTACCAATAGGCTATATAAAATCATGATTGGGCGTCACGATTCTACTTATGCTCACTTTTTTCTATATAATTGTTATACAAAATGTTCATTCGAGACTTACAGAAAACTACTGAACCGATTTACATGAAATTTGGTTACCGATAGGTCTGACCTCAGGATCTGATCCTTACTAACTTAACCAATCCTTAACTAACTTTACGAATAGGTAAAAATCTGTAATCAATTTAATTTATTATCAAAAATCGATTTTCATCTAAAGCGTAAAATCGGTTGTAGATCCATATATAGTACTCCCGTCACTTATATTTTCCACCGGAAAACTATTCTTATTTCAAAACCTCAGAAAATAACTATTTAAAAACAGAATCTATATTAGATATTGAATGGATATCTACGATACCATATTTGTATGCAGAATAAAAAACTACTGAACAAAAACCGCTCCTAAAAAGGGTAAATAATATATTCATTCATATTACGATCACAAAAATTTGAATTTTAAATCGGCTGTGGTTTCTTATATAAAAATTAAATCTATCTAGAAAACTCATATCTTGCCTTAAAATTTCATTTATATAACTCTTTAAAAATTTATTTTAAATAAAATTTCAAATCTAAAAAACCATGAAGATATGTATTTGATTAATCATTAGAGTGTCCCGAAAGACAGTACTTTTGCAAATCTTATATATGTAGGTAAACCTTTCAAATGATGCGTATTGGATAAATTCATCTTTCGATATCTTTTTATACTTTTAGAAAATTATCCACCAAAAATTCTGCACAACTTTTTCTGTATAGCTTTTCAAATTAAATAATAATTTTGAATAATTTCACACATTTTCCATTTATCATTAACAAATTCCGAAATTTTTTTAATTAGAGGAAGATGTAGATATTTTAATTAGTGAAATATTTGGGTATCTTTTTTGTATATCTAACAATATTTGACCTTTAAACCTTTATTTCTTCGGATTTAATAATCAGTGTCTAAATCTAGCCAAAACTTTAGTGTGGATAGATAAAAGGTAATGAATAAAAATAATATTTTTAAACATTCTTTTGTATAAATGGATGAATTTTTGAAAAACAATGATGAGTCAAAACGGTGGTTTTACTCTTTAATGAACAACTCAAAATTGTTTGTCAAATTAAAAGTTGCTTTGTTTTCTCTGTCAAGATTCAAGGATTCTTCATATTTTCCTAGGATAGAAAAAAACGTAATTTTGTTCTATTAAAAGCAATTTGAAATCTTCCAATGAGCCCAAATGTTTCATGATTTTGTGCAGAATTTTTCACAATCGTTTCAGATTTACAGCCCATGTAATTACTTTTTCAAATAGCAAGAAAATCGCTTGAAATTTTATACGGTTAATGATACGTAATTTTGTAGTTAATAAAATGCCGCGAACTACAATTCAAAGTACATTGTAACCAAATTTAAACTGAGCAGTTTTTTAAATATACTGCACATGGGAAAAATAAAAAAATAATTTGAAAGTTCCCTACCAGTGATTGAAAATGCTGGTTTCAGTATAATTTCTCAAAAAAAGTTTCTTAAATTTTTCTACAAACTAGTCAAAATTTCCTAATTTAAGCTCATTTTCAATTCGTAAATTTTTAAGGGACTTTTTGGTCCAGAAACTGATTTTAAGTAATAAACAAAATGCAGAAAAATATAAAAACTATTTTATCGTTATAAGCAAAATGTTGATATTTATTTAAAGGAAAGTATATCCATTACAGATAGAAAAATATTCTCTTTAATTTTCGAAGAAACCCGAGCAACGCCGGGTACACGCAGCTAGTAAGGAAATAAATGTGAGTAAAATATTGGACATAACTTTTTTGACTGGAACTAAACCAAATACGAGTGAAAGTAGAGATCGTATACAGAAAAACTATAACCTCTTTAAAATACTTTCAAAAATATAACATTTTCTTATTTATAAAGAAATTAATATTTTAATATTAGAGTAATAATATATTTTTTAGCGACTTAATTAATATTGCATTAGGAACAATCTTCAAGTGTGTAAAGAATGCATTTTTGAGAAAAATATATTGAAAATTTTCAAGGATATAAAAGGATGAAATATTCAAAAGGCATTATTAACACCTTTTCGCTCTGAAAAGTAAAAACAAAATATCATTTTGATTTCCATAGATTGCCCTCTTTCATTTGATATTGACGAAACCTATTTGATAGAAATATTTTAATAAGTTTTTATATTCTTAACATTTTAAAGTCCTTTAAAAAGGAGAAAAGATCAGAAAATGAAAAACTAAAAACGCAGTTTTACTTGTTTAAGTAGAAAAAACTGTTGCACGATGTTATAGGATTAAATTCCAAAAATAATTCTTGACCAAAGATATCTTAATAAACATATTTTTTAATTTTTTTTAATTCCTATACTAAAATTAGGTTATAATGTCAACGACAACATATACATACAAAAATCAGAATGGGACCATGGGAATCTTAAGAAAATTAACTTACAGTTTAAAATTTTTGTCTTTGATGAACAAAAAGAATTCAAAATTTCGAACAAAAAATATATTGTTCGTCGAAAATTAATTATAAATTTATTTAATTTGTATGAAAATATTGTTGATTATTTCGCTAAAATAAAACATTATTGAAATCAATACTATTTTTCTCAAAAAGCTAGAATACATAACCAAAGAATATAAAGAAATTGGGGCTTGTCAGTTGGTACCCAATAAGCATTTTTGCTGGAATTCAACTGTAAATCAAATTTAATTCCAGTCAAACATTCAAATTTCAAGTGTTGAAATACACTTGCATTACACTTTAATTCAATAGCATTCTCCAGTGAAAAGGAAACTTGAATTCAAGTCGAACATTATAATGTTATTACAGTTTAATTCAAGGCTTGAATAACATTACAACTCGAATAGAAAAAATGCTTAAATTCAATCTTTGAAATACAGTTTAATTCAAACCTTGAATTTTAATGTAATTCCTATCGAAAAAGTAATTACATTCAAGCACCTATAATATACATATATATATATATATTTATGTACATATGTATTAGCTGTAGGTGTAACATATTACCACATATCTTAAAATTTAACAGACATAATTAAGACATTTATCTATATATATAAAATTCTAACGTTACTGACTGACTGACTGACTGACTGATTCACTGACTGATTCATCATCGCACAGCCTAAACGGTTGAAGCTAAAGAGCTGAAATTTGGACAGGAGGTTGGTCTCCCGCCAAATAGATCCACTTAGGGGGTAAAAAAGGGTAAAAACGGGTAAATTCGGTAACCTTATATCTCCTAAACTAGAAAAGATACAAAAACAGTTTAAAGCTTATCGCCGTTCATTTAAAAAATAAACGGACAGGTGTCTGGTACTTTTTTAAAATTCGGCCCCTTTAGGGAATAAACGGGTAAAAACTGTATTTTGGTACTTTTTTCGCACCCCATGTATCTTTTAAACCAGTGCACATTCAAAAAATATTTTTGACTCCTTCATAACTTAACGAAAAAATAAAAATATGAATTTAGTACTTTTTGGATATTCGGACGTTTAAGGGGTTAAAATTGTACCTATTTTTGGTACTTTTTTCATAAAACATTGTTTTTGGTTTATTAACTTATACATATGAATACATAATAACAGGCTCCCACTACGATGTTGCAACTTTTTGGAATAGAATTTTTATTTCGTTAATGGGGAGGAAAAAAGTACCAAAAGGGGTAAAAACGGGAAATTTGATTTTATTCAACCACAATGATCCAATTTAGATAAAATTTTTAAATTTAGAAACACTTAATATCCTAATGGGGTGTTATTTGGAACCCCGGTATCAAGTGATATTTTTTGGTACTTTTCATTCTCCAACTGGTCCTTTTTGAGTTTTCTATGATATTGAAATAGAAACATGAAATTAATAATAAAGGGACTTTTCGCTACTTTTTCGTTCTACACAGGTACTTTTTTGAGTTTTCTTTAAAATTAAAGCTAGAAACATGAAAT
Organism: Lucilia sericata; assembly: GCF_015586225.1. Taxonomy (NCBI): domain Eukaryota; kingdom Metazoa; phylum Arthropoda; class Insecta; order Diptera; family Calliphoridae; genus Lucilia; species Lucilia sericata. Next base: position 638,970 of record NW_023994111.1, on the reverse strand, counting down.
TAAGCATGTAGAGCTCGGAGTAAATGAGAATCTATAAAATGGGACTTTTTGGTACTTTTTCGTTCTTCAAAAGGTACTTTTTGAATTTTCTATAATATTGAACCTAGAAACATGAAATTAAACGTGTAGAGACCGGAGTAAATGAGAATCTATAAAAGGGGACTTTTTGGTACTTTTTCGTCCTTCGACTGGTACTTTTTGAGTTTTCTATAAAATTTAACCTAGAAACATGAAATTAAGCATGTAGAGCCCGGAGTAAATGAGAATCTATATAAGGGGACTTTTTGGTACTTTTTTGTCCTTCGACTGGTACTTTTTGAGTTTTCTATAAAATTTAACCTAGAAACATGAAATTAAGCATGCGGAGGCCTTAGTTAATGAGAATCTACAAAAGGGGACTTTTTGGTACTTTTTCGTCCTTCGACTGGTACTTTTTGAGTTTTCTATAAAATTTAACCTAGAAACATAAAATTAAGCATGTAGAGCCCTTAGTAAATCAGAATCTATAAAAGGGGACTATTTGGTACTTTTTCGTCTTTCGACTGGTACTTTTTGAGTTTTCTATAAAATTTAACCTAGAAACATGAAATTAAGCATGTAGAGCCCTTAGTAAATGAGAAACTATAAAAGGGGACTTTTTGGTCCTTTTTGTCCTTCGACTGGTACTTTTTGAGTTTTCTATAAAATTTAACCTAGAAACATGAAATTAAGCATGTAGAGCCCTTAGTAAATGAGAATCTATAAAAGGGGACTTTTTGGTACTTTTTCGTCTTTCGACCGATACTTTTTGAGTTTTCTATAAAATTTAACCTAGAAACATGAAATTAAGCATGTAGAGCCCTTAGTAAATGAGAATCTATAAAAGGGGACTTTTTGGAACTTTTTCGTCTTTCGACTGGTACTTTTTGAGTTTTCTATAAAATTTAACCTAGAAACATGAATTTAAGCATGTAGAGCCCAGAGTAAATGAGAATCTATAATAGGGGACTTTTTGGTACTTTTTCGTCCTTTTTGAGTTTTCTATAAAATTTAACCTAAAAACATGAAATTAAGCATGTAGAGCCCAGAGTAAATGAGAATCTATAATAGGGGACTTTTTGGTACTTTTTCGTCTTTTGACTGGTACTTTTTGAGTTTTCTATAAAATTTAACCTAGAAACATGAAATTAAGCATGTAGAGCCTTTGGTAAATGAGAATCTATAAAAGGGGACTTTTTGGTACTTTTTCGTCCTTCGACTGGTACTTTTTGAGTTTTCTATAAAATTTAACATCGAAACATGAAATTAAGCATGTAGAGCCCTTGGTAAATGAGAATCTATAAAAGGGGACTTTTTGGTACTTTTTCGTCCTTCGACTGGTACTTTTTGAGTTTTCTATAAAATTTAACCTAGAAACATGAAATTAAGCATGTAGAGCCCTTAGTAAATGAGAATCTATAAAAGGGGACTTTTTGGTACTTTTTCGTCTCTCGACTGGTACTTTTTGAGTTTTCTATAAAATTTAACCTAGAAACATGAAATTAAGCATGCGGAGGCCTTAGTTAATGAGAATCTATAAAAGGGGACTTTTTGGTACTTTTTCGTCCTTCGACTGGTACTTTTTGAGTTTTCTATAAAATTTAACCTAGAAACATAAAATTAAGCATGTAGAGCCCTTATTAAATGAGAATCTATAAAACTTTGGTACTTTTTCGTCTTTCGACTGGTACTTTTTGAGTTTTCTATAAAATTTAACCTAGAAACATGAAATTAAGCATGTAGAGCCCTTAGTAAATGAGAATCTATAAAAGGGGACTTTTTGGTACTTTTTCGTCTTTCGACTGGTACTTTTTGAATTTTCTATAATATTGATCCTAGAAGCATGAAATGAAGCATGTAGAGCCTGAAGTAAATGAGAATCTATAAAAGGGGACTTTTTGGTACTTTTTCGTCCTTCGACTGGTACTTTTTGAGTTTTCTATTAAATTGAACCTAGAAACATGAAAATAAGCATTTAGAGCCCGTAGTAAATGAGAATCTATAAAAGGGGACTTTTTGGTACTTTTTCGTTCTTCAAAAGGTACTTTATGAATTTTCTATAATATTGAAAATAGAAACATGAAAGTATGCATGTAGAGCCTGGATTAAGTGAGAAACTATAAAAGGGGACTTTTTGGTACTTTTTTGTTCTTCAAAAGGTACTTTTTGAATTTTCTATAATATTGAACCTAGAAACATGAAATTAAACATGTAGAGCCCGAATTAAGTGAGGACCTATAAAAGGGGACTTTTTGGTACTATTTCGTTCTTCAAAAGGTACTTTTTGAATTTTCTATAATATTGATCCTAGAAGCATGAAATTAAGCATGTAGAGCCTGGAGTAAATGAGAATCTATAAAGGGGGACTTTTTGGTACTTTTTCGTTCTTCAAAAGGTACTTTTTGAATTTTCTATAATATTGATCCTAGAAGCATGAAATTAAGCATATAGAGCCTGGAGTAAATGAGAATCTATAAGAGGGGACTTTTTGGTACTTTTTCGTTCTTCAAAAGGTACTTTTTGAATTTTCTATAATATTGAACCTAGAAACATGAAATTAAGCAAGTACAGCCAAGATTAAGTGATAACCTATAAAAGGGGACTTTTCGGCACTTTTTCGTTCTTCAAAAGGTACTTTTTGAATTTTCTATAATATTGAACCTAGAAACATGAAATTAAGTACGTAGAGCCCGGAGTAAGTGAGAACATATAAAAGAGGACTTTTTGGTAATTTTTCGTTCTTCAAAAGGTACTTTTTGTGTTTTTTATAACATAAAATTAAGCATGTAGAGCCCTTAGTAAATGAGAATCTATAAAAGGGGACCCTTTGGTAATTTTTCGTTCTTCAACTGGTACTTTTTTAATTTTCTATAATATTGAACTTAGGAACATGAAATTAAATAAAAGAGGTCTTTTGTTACTTTTTCGTACTTCATTGGTACTTTTTGAGTTTTCTAAAATATTGAATATATAAACATAAATTTAAATAGGGGACTTTTTGATATTGCAGATATATATACATTTACAATAATATTTATTTTATTTCATTACGATGAGGGTAGCGAAACACACTGGGTATAGCTAGTTAATAATAAATAAGAAATGAATGAGGACAAAATTACATACATATTTATACATTTTACATGGCAAAAACTTGTATAAAACATAATTTACAGGATCACTCTGTTTATTTAACATTACAAATAAATCAGCAAAGATCTTGAAAAAACGCATCAACCAGAAATATTTGCATTATTCTATATACATTCGTGCCTATATCAAAGAATATTTTCTACATTAATCCCGTTTTGGGTTGGTTTTATCTGCATACATACCTTTTATTGCAATTGGATTTACTGATTTTTATAAATTCTGACACCAACATTTGCTGTTCTATTTTGTTGCATTGAAGTAAAAATATGAACATTTTTATTATTAATATTTTTAATTTATTTTCAAGCTTGACAAGAAAATTTGGTTTGAAAACATTATTTGACTTTTACTTGAAAATAAAACTGGAATTAAAGTTGAATTATAATTAAATTTCAAGCACTTGAATTTATAATTTTTGAGTGCTTATTGGGTACGTAAAGGAGTTGTCCTTCGGTACCTAACTCTAAGTATGTATTGGTAAAATTTTTGTATTAGTATTGGAGCTTTAACCACTTTCACCACACTTTCCAAACATACATATTTGCATAAAATCGTACATAAAAATTTTAGGAAAAATAAATAACATTTAAATTTCTACATTCGCAGATTTTTTAATTTATTTTGCCCACATCTAATCAGTAAACATTTAATAAATATATTTTTCGGACTTAAAATCTCTTTTGTTTGCAAAAAAAAAATAAGTTTATTTTAAATAATTTTTTCATTTTCAATACCAATATATATAACTTTGTTTTGTCAATTTTAATTTCAACACACAAAAATTAATTGTCAAAAAAATTAAAAAAATATTTTTTAGTTTGTGAAAAATAAAAATATTACGGATTGTTAAATGGGATAAAATTGTGTAAAAAATTAAAAAATAGTTATGTGTTTGTGAAAAAACGTCGTTCAAGTCCTATTATCCCGGTATTTTCGCGAAAAAGTTTTGAAGTATTGTGAGAGAATTGAGTTTTCACAAGTGTGTTGAATTTACACAGAACTCGTCTGTGAAGAGAAGGAAATGTTATTGTTGTAAAACAATGTCATAGTCCAACTTCTTATTATTCTTTGTACATAACCATTAATTTGAAACCAAGATTAATAAAATCGAACAATTTATTTAGAAATTATAAGATATTAAACTTCATGCCTTTGAGAAAAAATTAGAAATAATCTAAAAATTTCTCATGTCTTCATTCTTTCCAAAAAATTTATTTTTAATTTTATTTTTTTTTTTCAAAATGGGCCCTTTTTGGTTAAAAGAAAGCTTATATACTTACCTTGAAGGACTTTATAATCCCATAATAGGATGCGAGTGGGATATCTATAAATAAAATCAATAATATATTTTTTTCTTATTTGGCATTTAATTTTCCCCTATATTTTCAAAATGGACGTTTTTGTTATATTTTTTTTTTGCTTAAAAGAAAGCTTAGGCCATAGATGACATAGATAACCAACTCAAGCTTTACCACGAATAAAAGAGCTTTCTCTCTTCACACTTACATGTTCTTACATTCAACACAAAGCTACAACAACAAATATTCAATATTTTAATTCCAAAATTCGCACAAAAAAAAAAACGATTCGGACACAAATTTTATAACACAAACACACATTTTTTATTTTTTTACAATTACAGGCAAATCCCGGAATAACGAATCTCACTTTAACGAAAATTCGATATAACGAACAGCCAAATTTTTAACATTAACTACCTTATATAGCGAACGTTTAAGAAATTTTATACTCGATATAACGAATAATACCTAAAAAAAATCCAGCTTTTGATTTTATATTTTTGATTTTATATCAAAAACTTGATTGAGCAATTAGAATATAATGTAAAAATGAAAGAAGTCGCCCATATTCCTAATTTTAGTTATACTACATATCTGACATATCGATCAAAATTCCTTACATTATAATCTAAAAAGCATAAATCTGTTAGATGTGAATTTAATGGTAAATTTGGCTTGAATAGTGTTTAAAAGGGATACATTGAAATAATAAAATTTTACAGCAAAATAAATTATTTCGATACCCCAATATGGCGCAATATTCCAGGGTTTTGAAATTATCAGCATGAGATTCAGTTATCGATTCTCAAGTTCAGTTTTTCCTCAAAAGAGTTTAATTCTATCTTCTAGATAATAAAATAAGGTTAAGGAAATAGAAGGAAATTAAAGTTGTTAGAAAACTAAAATCCTTCACAAATTTTTCAATCCGTTCAGATGTTTAAAATGGAAAAACGTGTGCGTTGTTATAAGTTGTTTGAAATAAAATTTGAAGTAATAATTTCATACATTAATTTGAATGGTTTTTTGTCCATTAAATAAAGAAATTTACTAGAAAAAATAATTCCGATATAACGAATATTTCGATTTAACGAAAGGGCCTGACATTAAATCTTTCGTTATACCGGGATTTGCCTGTATTTTAATATAATTTATAAAATAATATAAAATGCATGAAAAATATTATCTTGCTTTTATAAATGCAATCTACAATTTATGTGGTAAAAAGCTTTTATACACTAACACTTCTAAAGAAAATCTTACTAATACATATTTAGAGTTAGGTTTTTTTGACAGCTGAGTTAGGTTTTCTCCGGGAAAGTTGGCCTTCTACGGTAATATTCTATGGCTTAGGCCATTGCCTTTAAGAGCTTTGTGATTATTTTAACTCCAAAACTCTAAAATGTGCGTAAAATTGCTTCTGTTAAATCCAATCAGATAGTCAACATTGAATTAATCGAAGCATAATATTGAACACAAATAACAATAAATGCTCAAATTTAAGAAATGCATACACATATGTATGTATATACATATGTATGTATTGTACATCACTATTTATGAACATTAGACTACTCCTAAAAGTCACATCTTTTGTAATTCTTAATTAATTTAATTATAATCTTAGAAATAGAGAAAGAAATACAAAGAAAAAATACATTTAATTTTCGACCATAAAAATGACAAAGTGCTATTTGCCGATTTCGCTAGTTTATATTTATATGGTACATGCATCCGAGAGCACTATCATTACGCAAACCGGCAGTATTATTTATGCTAATACAAATATAGTTTAGCTAATTTTTTGCTATAATGTGGTGGGGTTTCCTTTGGCCAATTGACAACAAACGATTTCGTTGTGTAAAAAAGCCAAAAAATTTCCTTATTTTAAAAAATAATATTTTATAATTAAGCTTAAAAGCTTCATATGTACATACATTTAGATCGTTAAACAAATAATTTTGTATGGAATTTGACGTCACGGTAGTAGAAAAATCAAATGTAAGAAATATAGCAGTTTTTGTATTAAGAAATACAGAAATGTATTATATCCCAGCAAAAACTCGGTAATGGGTTGTACTTCTATAACTACTTAATTTTCAATGACTACTACTTATCGACTGCATTACTTAGAAGTAGTCTAGTAATGACTTTCTTATAATCTGATATCGAAGTACTTTACTTGTGGCTTTGTCACTTTTGCTTTGTGCTTTTTAACTCATTACTTTCCAATGTAAGTTTTTTCTGGGATGTAAATAGTACATATTTATGTAAGTAAATCGAAATATGTAAATTGAAGTAAAGTTATTATAAACAATACCCTACCAACTATAGTGGTGTAGGGTAGTAAAAGGTTAATAAATAAATAAACAACATTTTTCTACCAGTTATAATGCAAAAAATAAATAAGATTCTTTGTATTTAATTTACTTGTATTAAGTAATTTAATCCACTATTTGGAATACAGATTCCACTTTTATTCAAAAGTCATCTGGTCACGTTATCCATTACCAATAAACATTTCGAATCAACAAAAACATTTGTGAGAAATATTATCATACATGGTTCCGTCGTGCACAATCATATAGTTTTGTATTTGTATATTCGAGGAACAATTTTAAAAGTTTACCAATATATGGATCAGAAACGAAACGACACCACAGTCTATTGACATTAATGTAGTTTTATATTAAACGTTACCTTTCTTACTTTAGATAAAAAAGTTTAATACCTCCCTCCTAGATTCGTACCTGATTTGAGATTTCACGCAAACATCGGAAGCCTAATATACAATTCGATATTGATTCAGTCACTATTTGTTGGAACTGCCCTAATATTCATATTTACGTATGTATGTATGTATGTGTGTTATTTGTACTTTGAAATGTATGTGTTTCAACTGTAGATAAGAAAACGGAGATACAATTTAATATTATTTTTATTCGTTGTGTCTGTTTTATTTTTCAACACAAATAAATTTTTTAAAGGGATTCAGGTACAAAATTACAATACAAAAAATTTGCATTTCATAGTCAATTGGATATTTGAGCTAGAAAAATAACGTTTCTCAATTTGAATTTGAAAACATTCATAAAGGATTGGATTCGTATTCATATTTGTTGTTTCTGGCTAAATGTATAAAAATGTAATTGTGTGTTATTTTGTTTGTGTGTGTAACGCGCAGTATCCCGTAAAATTGAATTTGTGTTGAAATGGTTTCATAACCACGGTTATGATTTTTATAGTGAAATGGAAAATGTGAAATTCTAATTTGCATATAATCAGGCAGATGTTAATTTTTTCAACTTACCTTACAGCAAACAAATAACATTGATTCCAAATTTTATACTTTTATTTTTGTATGCCTTACGTATTATGCGTACACAAAATATCATAATACATTTGGGTTAAGTATTAATTGATTAAAATACGTTTAAACATACATACATACATACATACATACATACATACATACATATATACATACATATACATACATACATAATACATACATACATACATACATACATACATACATACATACATACATACATACATACATACATACATACATACATACATACATACATACATACATACATACATACATACATACATACATACATACATACATACATACATACATACATACATACATACATACATACATACATACATACATACATACATACATACATACATACATACATACATACATACATACATACATACATACATACATACATACATACATACATACATACATACATACATACATACATACATACATACATACATACATACATACATACATACATACATACATACATACATACATACATACATACATACATACATACATACATACAGGCCCGATAGTGGCCCAACAGGCCACTATCGGGCCTGTTGGGCGTTGCTTTTCATAGAAGAAATAGGTTTGTTAGAAAAAACAACAAAGTGTCTACTGAATGTATTACCTTTCAATGTTCTGAAACTCAGTTTCTTCGCCTTAATTCCTAAGAATTTCCCAATCAGTGCTCATGAGAAATATTCCGCTTGACCAACACATTCTATCTGGGCTCAGTGTTTCAAAGTTTCCGACGCAACGTGGGCTGTATTTCACTGTTCTATCGATACTACAATGGAATGTGTTCCTTTTGAAATTAGGGAACTTGTTCCCGATACCCGTATATTCTTGCGTAACACACGTCTTTCTTCAAGAACACACCCATTTGTGGTAGATTGGCCAGTGGACCGCACAACACACTACAGGGAAAATTCATTCTTCAGCCGCACTGTTCGAATGTGGAATAAACTTCCTGCAGAGGTATTCCCTGCCACTTTCGATATAAGAATATTTAAATCAAATGTCCACAAACACTACTCCCTCTATCGTCCTTCCCACAACCTATTTTCCTAGTTCCAACACAATGCTGGTCCAATTAAAAAAAAATATATCTAGAAACGTTTCTAGTGCCTTGCTTGACGTTGTGCTAATTGCACCACTTGTACCCAAGCTGCATGTACGCTGTTGTAGTTTGATATTACACTTTTTGTCCAAAGAAGTCAACCAGATTATTGAAGCATAAGCTAGAATTAGTCCAATTACACTTTTATAAAACCAATGTGTCATAGTAGGAATAACACCCCATATCATGCCTATAGTTATCCTACATGAAGGGTTACACTCTGTCTCACCGGTATTTTCTTGCCCAGGAAACAGGGTTCAGTATACTTAGAAATTGTTGTCTTTATCTTGACAGATACTTAAAGAACCAAATTAATTAATGTTTATCTGTTTCTATTATTGAAAACGTTTAAAAAATTAAAAGAATCACTTTTAAAACTAGAACTATTTTATTGTTAACAACTGAAAACAAAAATGTTTATAAACTGCAAAAAGTAGTAAACGTTTTGTATCAATTATTTCATATCTTTATATTTAGATTTGTGTTACAAAATATTAACATAATTTCAATGTTATGTATAATAAAATATTCGTAAAAAGTAACATATTAAATATTATTCGAATATTCGATCAATCGACAAAAAATAGTTTGAATTATTCTTTATTCTAAATTGGAAATTTTTTATTCGTTCGAAGAAAAACAATTTTTTTTCCTCGATTAATCAATTACCATTTTTAGTACAAAGTTATTTTCGTGAAATAAATTTAACAAAAAAGTTAAGTTAATATGAATTTTTGATAAAAAATTTATATTTCTTCCGCAAATTAATATATTTGTTATAAATTTGGAAAGATAACAAATATATTTATATTATGTTTTATCAAAAATTCATATTAACTTAACTTTTTTGTTATATTTATTATTTGGCAATATAAAGGAATTAAATCGAAAATTAATTCATTGATGATCGCACTTTTTAATATGCACAAACTATTGAGAATGATGCAAAAATAGGAAAAGTTATGCACTTAATGCATAACATTATTATTTTTAATAAAGCTTTTAAGTTGTTTTTTTTTTCTTTAATTCAAAAATATTTAAACAATATATTGACAAACAAGTGATTTCTTAAAAAGTGGGTTATACGGGGGCAAGGGTAAATATGAATCTACTCTTATAAATATTGGTATAGGGATTTACAGAAAACTGAGTTAAACAATCATACAAACATACAGACACACTGTCATAGCTTAATCGTCTCCGGTATCTATACGACTTGGAATATATGTATATATACTTTATAGGGTGGGAAATTATATTATAGAAATTACGAACGGAATGACAAATTTTTATACATATGAGCAAAATCAAATATTTTTAAGAATCGATGAAACTGAATTAAAATGCCTCTTTTAAAATAAGTAAATGGTTTGATATATTTCGGTATAATATACCAAAACACATGTATGTCCATAATTTCAGACCACTAGCTTATTATCTCTCAACTTTATGAACATTTCAAATTTTAAAAATTAAAAAATGCTTTGAAATTTACCAGAGTTTTTTCATAAATTTCAAAAGTGTACTCTCAATTCATAACTTACAGAGCCATCCTTTATAAACAAGCTTTGGACATTTAAAAAGCCTTATAATAATTTCGTTAATACTTTTAGTTGCAAGATATGCGGTTGTAAACAAATGTAACCAAAATTTTGCGTTATTTTCTTTTTTTGAATAGTCCATGTGCGCGCATAAATCAAATTAAATTTAAGTAACGCTATTTAATAGGTGTATTAATTTCACTCAATTTAAGGCATATCTTGTTGATGTCAGAGATCTAAGGACAGAGTAGGATCTTTACAAACTAGCCAAGAATAGGCGTAAATTTTTTAAAAATGTGACATTTTTGAATGTGACATTCAAGCTATTTACGAATACAGTTGTAATACCGGGTAAATTTAATCTCATTATAATTAACACCTCTGAGTCAAACGCACATTAAAAAATTTTTATGATAATTTTAAAATTTTTGCAAATGAATATATTTTTCAAACCGACTGAGATATTAACCTAGTTAATTTTGCAATGCATTGAAAAACATCTCCAATTTTAGGACAATTTTTTAGAATTTTTTCATTTGCAAAATTTTGACTTTGGAAAGAAATTGCAAAAAAAAAAAATAAAATATTTTTTTAATTATCAGAGTATTTTCTGAAATATGAAATTTGTGATAACTATTTTAACATGCGCTAATAGTTATTAATGTTTACTAATTGGTACTTATATTATTTAAAATAGCTTAACCCAGATTTTTAACGATTTTTTAAATTTTATTATTATATAGTTAACGTTTTAATATTTATTATGTGTAATTATTATCCAATTCTTAAAAATTTTTGATTTTGCAAGTATTTTAAAACATTTGCATTTAATGCGGAATTAATTCGGTATTTTATGACTTAAAAATAAATCACGATTTCTTTTGGTTCTAAGATTAAACCAAATATTAAAATCAACGGCTGAATTTTAAGGCTTACTTGATATTTTTTCCACATTTCTTCTTCACAAGCGTTTCCATCAATAATAAAGCTTTGTTGATGACCATCAGAAAAACAATAATATTAGTAAAATTATTTTTTAAATTGTTTATAAATTAAATATTTTAACACTTTCTTTCACTTATGTTATCCATTTGCTTCATATTTTGAAATAAATAAGCAGAAAGTTTCAAAATTTAGTTTTCCTTAGTATTATTTAATTAGAAGAAGATGTAAGGCAAGTTTGAAAAAAAAAATTTACACATAAATTTGCTGGAAAATTGGAGTCATAGTTTTAAATTAATGTCGCAAATGACATGGATATTCCTGACTTTGTTTTACAACCCTTAATTGAGAAAATTTTTTTTAAAATGTTTAGCATTTCTGTAATTTTACTACATCACTATATTACGTTTTTGCTGATGTTTGTTATGCACAAACATATTGATCCTATACACGAAAAGTATACTAATCGGTTAAGACTAATTTTATGAGTTGATTAAGCCATATAAGTTCTTCCGTGTTGTTGGTTGTCCATGTAAAGCTTGTGATCAAGGTACTGGTCGCAGTTTCAAGGCAATTTGATTAAGTTTGGCATATTGGTACATATGTACGTTTTTTTTAGTTTTTTTTGGCTCAAGGACAAAACCTTTTGAAAATGGTTAAAATCGATTCATTATCTCACCAACCACCCATACATACACACATAATAAAGCCTCTTTCAGAAAAATAGTTTAAATATACAGTAGTTTTCCGATTTAACGAACCCATATGTTGTCAGGCCTGTTCGTAAAATTGAAAAGTTCGTTATATGCAGTACTAACTAAAACGTGGGTTTTTGGTAGGAAAATAATTAAAAATAGGTACATAAAATATTTTTTAAATGTATTTTATAAAAATTAATTTTTTTTATAAAAATAGCACAAAACACAAAATTCCGAATCTTATATACCCACCTTCAAACCATATTTGTGTCGAATTTCATCGCTGTATTTTTAATTCAGTCATGAGCGTTAAAGTTATTTCTCGAAGTTCATCGCTATACTCGTATTTTTAAGCGAGTAATGAGCATTGAAGTAATTTTCTTAAGGGGGCCTGATATGGAGGGTAAGGTCAATTATGGACCGATTCCCATAAAATTTGTTAGAGATTTCGGTTAGTATAGAACATGTTTGAATCGAATTTCATCAGCGTACTCGTATTGTTAAGCGAGTAATGAGCGTTAAAGTCATTATCTGAAGGACGGACATAGCTACATCGAACTAAAATTTAATAAGAACCCAGAATGTGTTACAGTTTTGGGTATAAAGGCACCGCTACAACTTAGGTTATTTGTTATTTTTGATAAATGTCATTTTATCTTCATTTAAATAATAATATTTTTATTAGTTCGTTAAACAGAGTACAAAAAACAAGTTTTGTTCGTTATTTAAGGTAGTCAATAGGAAAAATTAGCTTGTTCAGTAAATGCGATGTTCCACAGTGGGGCAGAATGCAAATTTTTTGGAAATAAATCTGGCATTTCTAAACGGCTGATCCGATCGGTATAAAAGTAGGGTACCTACGACATGTAAAATTTTTAAACTCGTGCCATTTTTTTGTTTTTCACCCAAATACAACGATTTTTATATTTTGTGAAAGCGCTCGACGCTTGAAAAAACATGCTTGGACATACTACTTATCTCTTATAATATCCGAGTTATAGGCATTTAAAAATTTAGTGATACAAAATTTACCATACCTTGGTCCGCCTTTTTTTGAATACCGGGCGTAATTTTGGACCAAATGGACTCAATTTGGTAGTTAGACAACAAAATTTCCAATAATATACAAAAAATTTCAGATCAATATCATTTACAGATCCAAAAATATACGTTTTTTAATTTAAAAATTCAAAAAATTTTAGATTATTGCCGTTTTTTGCCAAAAATGTGTCTTAACTCTTTTATTAATAAAATAAAATTTTCTTTAAGAATATATAACAATTTTATAGTTTTCTAAAAGGTATCTTTACGCAGAACGCTTTGGCGTAAAAAACTTGTCCCATTTTTTAAAAATGTTGCCACTGCGTCCTTCCGAATATGACCTATTTTTTATCAAAACTTCAACTTTGGGCGACATGTTCTAAAATCCCAAAGCTGGGATCAGAAAACTGAAAGCAGTTTTGGAAACCTCAATATGTTTTCTATTTACTCCAAAAGTATTTTCCCAGCCCTGAAAGAAATGTGGACTCTATGGGCAAAAAAGTAAAAAATCCCATTTTTGGGATTTTCATTCCTATTTTTGGGAATTTGACCTTTTCAATTTTTTCAATTTTTGCATTTTCTTATTTGAAATGACAAATTAAACAAGCGTTGAAAATTTCATTGAGTTTTGTTCATAAATAAAGATTTTGTCATATATTACATATTTGTTTAATTTCTAAAACTATGATTTTTATCAAAATTTTAATAGGGTCGCAGATAGCTACAACAATTTAGTCCATATTTATCCCTTAATATCATTTTTTAGTTAGATATGGAAATTCTCGACCCTTTACAAAAAATTTCATGCCAATATCTCAATTACATTCAAAAATATGTTCATTTAAACCTGTGTCCTTTAATTTCATCTTTTTCATATTTTAGTATTAAGTATGACAGAACATATTTAAATCTTATATTTACCTATTTTCTATTTGTTTGCTTATCCTTATAATTGAAAGGTCCTATTATGCTTAAATTTTAAAAAATTTATAACTATTTTTTACCTAAATTTTTTCGACAGATCATTTCGCTCTGTTTCGTTTATGATCATTTAGGTAAAAATATACAGGTAATGATAATTTCGATTCATTCACTAATAAGAAATATCAATGACTGAATTACAGGTTATAGTAATATAGTCCTAAATGTTAATAGGTAGACAATTCGTAATTTTTTACTTTGGAATACCTGTATCGGAAATGACAAGAATTGGTATATAAGTAAACTTCTTAGATTTTAAGTACCATATTTAATAAATCTATAATGAAGATTACATTAAAGTACGAAGAGTTGTGTTCCGTTTTATGGAGTGTATCTTCAAAAGGGCCAGAAAGAATTGAAGACATTTCAAATTATATAAAAACTACATATAGTAGAAGAGTAGACAAAACAGGCATATCAAAAATTGAAAACTTTTTAAAACTTTTTGATGTAAAAAGTAAGTCTGTGGATGGAAATCAAAAGAAATTTCGATTAAAATTTTGTAGTTGGATGGAAACTACTACGGAAATCTCAACTTACAACACATCAACAGGAGCGCCTTGCAAGTCATACGAAGACTTATGTTCAAGGTCAAAAAAAAAGAGGGTCACACAAAAACTTTTTTCAATCTTAAATGAGGAAATTGCTGATACATTTAACGAAATGCTGAAAAAGGAAAACCAACCTATGAATGCCGTACATATTGCAACTATTCTTCCTAATGCATCACCAAAACGACTTAAGCGAATTGTGGAAAGTATACCAACTCCAACATCACAATCAAATATTACTGGAGAGGAAGCAATAGCGCTTATGTTGGAACTGGGTCTCAGTCGAAATAAGTACCAAATATTAAGGAAAGCTCTGCATGAAAAAGGACACAATATATTACCATCATACAAGGCGATCTAGGAAAAAAAAACAAACTATCCTACCATCACGTATTGCTGTTAATGTTGTGGAAGCTTGTATTGATATATCATCTTTGATCGAAAACACAACATCAAGAATTGTGTCAGACATTTCAGAAGACCAACTAAGGAAAATTCATAACTGTGACGTTGTCTTAATGTGTAAGTGGGGATGTGACGGTTTATCAGCACTTCCAGAATACAAACAAGCTTGTGGAAGTCGGACATTAGCAGACTACAAAAGTGTATTTATGTCATCATTAGTGCCATTACGAATTCGTTCATATTCCCTTAATCCATCATCGTCAAGCATCGGAAATTCATTTGAAGATATATGGATCAATACAACTCCGGGTTCAAAAAATTTTTGTAGACCCATTGGATTTGAATATATAAAGGAGTCAAAGAAAACAACAAAAGATTTAGTGGAATATTTAAAAGATGAAATAAATGCACTGGAGCCCATTTGCATAAAAATAAAGGAATTCTCTATTAACGTATCATATCAGCTAAGGAAAGGTCAACAATGCCATGACAGAAACTTCTTCCTTCTGGAGATGCTCAATATGTAATGAGAAAAAGTCGCAATTCTCAAATATAAACAAAAGCAGAAGTATTAATGAAGAAGTCCTGTCTTTCGGAATTTCACCACTTCATGCCAGAATACGATTTTTGGATTACTTTTTACACATATCATACGACCTCAAATATAGAAGTGTGCCAGAGAATCTTACTAAATCAACAAAAAATAATGAAGAATTGAAAGAACTGAGAGCTGCGGAAAAAAGCAGAATCCAAGAAGAATTTAAAGTTTAGATGGGATTAAACATCGACAAACCACTTCCAAGTTGCGGTAGTACAAATGACGCTAATACGGCGAGAAGGTTTTTTCGTGATTTTGAAATTACTTAAAAAATAACTGGAATCGACAAGGAGTTGCTTCGAAGAGTTAACACTATTTTAATGGCACTGAATAGTAAACATAAAATTAATGGAAATCGATTTGGGGAATATACATCTGAAATTTCTAAATTACTTGTATCTCTGTATCCATGGAGGGAACTAACACCAACAGTACACAAAGTATTGTGTCATGGTCAAATAATAATTGAATCGAATATTCTTCCACTTGGAGAGTTAACAGAAGAAGCGAGGAATCGAGATTTTAAGCATGTTCAACTATTCAGCTCAAGAAAATGCTCCAGGCAATCACAGAATGAAGATATCTTTAATAGTTTACTTCTATCTTCTGATCCTGTTCTTTCAAATTTCAAATTGTGTTTTATGTTTCGGTGGGCGGGAAAGGTGGTTTGTGTGGGGTGATTTAGGTGTTGTTGTGCGTGGCTCATAATAAAATTATAATTTTTTTATTGTATATACAATGTTATAGTCTTTAATAAAATAATTAACTAAATAATTTTTAAAAATTGTCCAAATATTTTATTCAACACCAAATGTATGTTCTGTCATACTTAATACTAAAATATGAAAAAGATGAAATTAAAGGACACATGTTTAAATGAACATATTTTTGAATGTAATTGAGATATTGGCTTGAAATTTTTTGTAAAGGGTCGAGAATTTCCATATCTAACTAAAAAATGATATTAAGGGATAAATATGGACTAAATTGTTGTAGCTATCTGCGACCCTATTAAAATTTTGATATAAATCATAGTTTTAGAAATTAAACAAATATGTAATATATGACAAAATCTTTATTTATGAACAAAACTTAATGAAATTTTCAACGCTTGTAAAATTTGTCATTTCAAATAAGAAAATGCAAAAAAAAAAAAAAATGAAAAGGTCAAAGGGCATCCCGCAATTTCCAAAAATAGGAATGAAAATCCCAAAAATGGGATATTGAGGTTTCCAAAACTGCTTTCAGTTTTCTGATCCCAGCTTTGGGATTTTAGAACATGTCGTCCAAAGTTGAAGTTTTGATAAAATATAGGTCATATTCGGAAGGACGCAGTGGCAACATTTTCAAAAAATAGGACAAGTTTTTTACGCCAAAGCGTTCTGCGTAAAGATACCTTTTAGAAAACTATAAAATTGTTATATGTTCTTAAAGAAAATTTTATTTTATTAATAAAAGAGTTAAGACACATTTTTGGCAAAAAACGGCAAAAATCTAAAATTTTTTGAATTTTTAAATTAAAAAACGTATATTTTTGGATCTGTAAATGATATTGATCTGAAATTTTTTGTATTTTATTGGAAATTTTGTTGTCTAAATAACAAGAAAAAATTGAGTCTATTTGGTCCAAAATTACGCCCGGTATTCAAAAAAAGGCGGACCAAGGTATGGTAAATTTTGTATCACTAAATTTTTAAATGCCTATAACTCGGATATTATAAGAGATAAGTAGTATGTCCAAGCATGTTTTTTCAAGATCTCGTCGAGCGCTTTCACAAAAAATCTTTGTATTTGGGTGAAAAACAAAAAAATGGCACGAGTTTAAAAATTTTACATGTCGTAGGTACCCTACTTTGAGCCGCCACAGCGCCGTCCCTGGGGCATCTGCAGGGTTCATCTTCAAAACTTAAACTCGAATACTCCTTGGCTAAGCTCACGCCAATTTTAATCCCGATCGGATCAGCCGTTTAGAAATGCCAGATTTATTTCCAAAAAATTTCCATTCTGCCCCACTGTGATGTTCGTAGAATTGAATGGTCGTTAAATCGGAAAACTACTGTATAGGAACCAAGGTAAAATTCTACTAAATGCATTATTATGAAAAACAAATTTAATTTTATACTCATATCTGGTGTAGGATATCAATCATATGGTTTCTTACTTGTTATATATAGCGTTAAAAGTTCATAAAAGTACTTACATATTTTAGAATGTTTTTTGCTTTTTATTTTGGATGGAATCTAGCCGCTAGTTTTATTAGACCTGATCACACTGCATGTGTAATACTTATATTGCTTTCAACTTCGGACCAAGAGCAATAGTCTGGAACTTCTAAAAATATACATTTATAAAGTAGGTTTACTTATACAAAAAAAAAGATAGATTTAAAATTCGTTTGTTATTATCCAGTGTTTTATATGATTAAGGCCTCGTTTGAACAACGCCTACACCAGTGTGTATATTAAAAATTAGGATTATTTTTAATAATAAAGTATTTAAGTAGTTTATTCCTTAATTCCGAAATATTTTAACAATTTATTGACAAAAAAGTGATTTTATAGAAGAGAGGATATATGGGGACAAGAGGAAATATGGGCCTATCCTTATAAATGTTCATAGAGAGATTTATGTTAACATTAAGGTTAAGAGTAAAAAAACAATATTGCGGCTGCAGAAACGGTTATTTTTTATATTGTGTTTTGACAACTTAAATCATAGAAGAAATTCGTACTAAATTAAAATTTATTTTAATTTTTTTTTACGAATTTTCTCTCTCTCTCACATTTAGAGTTGCCATCGCCATTCGTACTTTCTATGAACAAAACTCATGTGTTGAATAAATAAACAATGAAATACAAAAACAATAAAATGGCTACACATCCGCATCCGCAGTCGCACTCCATTTAATTTGCATTTTCTCTTGGAACCAGAAAACGCAACCGCAGGTTTATATTTCTATTCTAATTATTCAGAATTACATTATAATACTAGTGTTTATAAGTGAATTATTGATCTTCAAGTCGTTTTCTGAAGGGGACTTTGTATGGAGGCTAGGGTCAAATGAGGTCCTATCATTACGAAAATCGGTAACATAGTTTAGACTTATATGTATAAAACAAAGCCTTGATGATTTTTGTAGAGATACTAGAACAATTAACATAATTATGTGCTCAAAAGCCTTATTTGGGTATTACGGTCGAAAGAAACGTATGTGCCAAATTTCATCAAATTATCTTAAAAATTGCGACCTGTAGTTTGATTACAAGGTTTACAAAAAATGATTCTGAGCCGATTGCTATAATTTAAGGTGGGTATAGATATGACAAAAACATTTTTTGTGCGTTACAAATATCAGCACAAAAACCCTCAACACTAAAGTGGTTAGGGTATAAAAATTGAAAACGAGATTTTATTATTCGTAAATATAATATCCAATGCCCTTAAAAAATAATGCAAACATTTTTTATTTATTGTAATCCGTTTATTAGTTATGATATTAATAATGTTAACTTGTGAATTAATTACAATGTGTGACACTCAAAAACGCTCAGTACGCGATATAATGTTTTTAAAAATCGGAAGATATTGGAAAAAATGGTTTTTGTTGACTAGACAGACCAAAAAAAATTATAACTTAAAATTTTCTTGACCGATTTAATATTTTTCAACTGTTTTGGACTTTTCAAAAAGTATACACACTTTTATATCTTTTAGAGAAACTGACAAAAATAGAAGTCTTTTTCGTAAAATCAAAAATTTACCAAATCTCTCATTTCTAAAGCAAATTATCAATTTGAATTTGAAGCTTACCCAGCAAAAATAAAACGAAGTACTTCCAAAAGAAGAACATTTACCACCACTTCTAAAGTACCACTAACTGATTTTTTTACCTTTTGTGGAAGTTATGTTTAATGACTTCCGAAGAAGCGAAAATAATCCATTTTTTTCAATGCTGAAGATATATTTTTGTTGTTCTTACATTTTTTGAGTTACATAATTTTATTTTTTTTTTGTATTAACTGTGTCTGCTTCCCTTATTAATGTAAATATTATTTAAGTCAAATTAGTTGTATTCTATAATACAATTTCGCATCCGAATAACTTCCTAAAAAATAACATAAAAATTATTTTTTGAGAATGACTTCAGAAGTAGTGAATTTGGAATCAAAAAAGGACATCCCTCCTATGACAAGCCTGTGTTAAAATCATCACTTCTGCAGGTCTTTTTCAGTACATCCATGGAGTAAATTCTACTTCTTTTTTACTTCTTTGAATATTCTTTTTTTGCTGGGTATATTTGTGTTGCGTATCTTACGTTGATATTTTACTTCAGCAAAGAGAGATATGGTAAATTTTTGTTTTTACGAAAATAATTCTATTTCTGTCAGTTTTTATCTGATTTCAACGTTTCATATCTTATTTTATTCATAAAAATGTGGGCTAAAATAAAAACAAGTTAGAGTGCTATATTCGGCAGAGCCGAATCTTAAATACCCTCCACCAGCTACTTTTATATTAATACTTTTTTAATTGATCAAATATTTGTAGAAATAAGTTTTCTCATGTCTTAAATAGAAAAAACCCAAGATTTATCTGTTACAATTCCAAGATTTATTGAACATTACAAACCCCATTTTCTTTTATATTTTTATAGCGCCCTAAGATATGCTTGCATGTGTGCGATTAAGGATTTTCAAAATACATATATATAATATTGTTCTACACAAATTGATAATGCAACTAGTTAAATACGGTTAAATTGCTTTTAGGGGCAGGACCTAGTATGGGAGATATGACCAATTATAGACCAATCGTAAAAAATTCTTTAAGCTAAATTTCTGTACATAAAAGCTATATTTCAGTCAGATTTTGTATCTATATCGTAATTTAGTAATAAGTTATGTGTGTTCAAGTGATTTTATGAAGGGAACCAAGCATGGGACTGACCGCACCCATGTTATGGACCAATTGTGAAAAAATCTTGAAATATACCAAACTAATATTTGTGCCAAATTTTGTACCAATAGCTTTATTTGGTAATGAGTAATGTGCATTGAATAGATTTTAGTAAAAGGACCTTGTATGGGAGCTATGACCAATTAAAGACAAAATTTCAAAATTCTGTATCTATGTATATCATTATTTGGTAATGAATATTGTGCATTTAAGTGATTTTATGGAGTGGACCTAGTATGAGAGCTATGACCAAATATGGACCGATCGTAAAACAATTTTATAGTGTAATTTATGTATATAAGAGCAATATTTGTGCTAAATGTATGGATATCAATATTTTGTAATGAGTTATGTGCGTTTAAGTGATTTTCGGGAGGGAACCTTGTATGGGAGCTATGACCAAAGATGAAATACAAAAATAGTATGTATGCCAAATTTTTTATGGGTATCACTATTTTGTAATGAGTTGTGGGCCTTTAAGTGTTTTTCTGAAAGGGACATTGCATGGGAGCTATGATAAATTATGGACCAATAGGAAAACAATTTCACAGTAATATTTCTGTGTATATGTATTAGGGATGCCAATCGGGACTGATATTTAGAAATCCCGGGATTCGGGATTTTTAAATAAATCTCGGAATCCCGATATCGGGATCCCGGGATTTTCGGGATTTCAAAATCCCGAAAAATATAAAAAAATTCAAAAAAATCTTAATAATTCACCGACAAAAATAACATTTTCTATTTCATATTGCAATATGAATACACTTAGAAGGTGTTTACTTTCCAATAAGCATTTTGTAAAAAGAAAAACAAATTAATTCAAAGTACTTATAATAAAAATCTTTCCATCCCAGGTACTGAATAGTAGAATAAAAACCTACTTTTGAGCAAAAGCTTCTTATATCTTATAAATATAAAATAATACCCATGATATCCAAATTTACAATGGTTTCTAAATTTACAATTTGATGAAACCTAATATTTAGATAGTATGCGTAATGGGGATCCATACGAGGCTACATAGAGCTCCTGTACTGCACCTATGTACTCATGAGACCATTCGTCTTGAGATGAATATCGGATATATGGTTTTTAATGGTCAGTAGAGAAATAGTAATTCCATAGTAATTCCAGCTTTTGCCGTGTTCTCTAACCCAAATAAGGGAATTATCATCTCGCCATCTTATTGACATCCATTATAGATTCTAATACACCCATTAGATATCCGATTATTGCCCTTTTTATACCCTATACCACCTTAGTGGGGAAGGTATATTGGGTATCTTCAGAGTATTGCTTTTGTTTTATACTGTCCTTAAATACCCTGATGAATTTTGAAGTTATCGGGCTTCTTCTCATCCTAGCCTAGTGTCCACATTTCGCTTAAAAAGAGAAGTGCCGTAATGAAATTCAGCATAAATAAATTTTATGTAACCGTAAATTCTTCCTCCAAATTTTATGAGGATCGACTCATGTGAAGGCTTCCCCCAAGCATATTTCAGAAAATAGTTTTTTAACAATAAATTGCTAAAATATATCGGAGGCGAGGTATAAATCAACTTAAATGATTTATTATGAAAACTAAATCACATTTTACTCTCATAACTGGTGCAGGGGGTTATATGGTCGTCCTCGCCCGCCAATAATTTCTTACTTGTTATTTTTATATATCCGATAGTATCTATGCCTATTTGTTGCCCTTTTTATTTTTGATATTTCAGCTTGTAAGTTAGTATAGTCATCTTAAGTCCAAAAACTTTTAAAATTCTCTTATTTAATAGTTTATAATGTATAAAATAGCGGAAAAACACTTAAAAATTCGGGATTTTAAAATCCCCAAATTTCCCGGTATTTCATTTTTTAAAATCCCGGTTTTCGGTACTTTCAAATCCCGAAAATCCCGGGATTTTCGGGAATCGGGAATTCCCGTTTGGCATCCCTAATATGTATATTATGTGCGTTTAAGTGATTTTCGGGAGGGAACCTTGTATGTAAGCTATGACCAAAGATGAACCGATCGTGAAAAAATTTTGAAATAACATTTCTGTGTACAAAAATAGTATGTATGCCAAATTTTTTATGGGTATCACTATTTTGTAATGAGTTATGTGCCTTTAAGTGTTTTTCTGAAAGGGTCATTGCATGGGAGCTATGATCAATTATGGACCAATAGGAAAACAATTTCACAGTAATATTTCTGTGTATATGAGCAATACTTATGACAAACTGTTTATGGATATTTTAATTTAGCAATGAGTTATGCGCGTTTAAGTGATTTTCGGGAAGGGTCCTTGTATGGGAGCTATGACCAATTATGGACCGATCGAAAAAAAATTTCACAGTAATATTTCTGTGCATATGAGCAATACTTGTACCAAATTTCATATGGATATCTTAATTTAGTAATGAGTTATGTGCGTTTAAGTGATTTTCGGGAGGAAACCTTGTATGGGAGCTATGATCAATTATGAACCGATCGGAAAAAACTTTCAAAGTATTATTTCTGTGCATATGAGCAATACTTATTCCAAATTTTATATTATTATGTGCGTTTAAGTGATTTTCGGGAGGGGACCTTGTATGAGAGCTATGTCCAATTATGGACCGATCCAGAAATTTTTTTCTCTCAATGAATTCTATTGACATAAGATTTAAATTTGTAAAATTTTGTGAAGATATCAACATTCTGACGGAAGTTATTAACAAAAAACTCATTTTCCGGGAATATGTACTTTTGTATGGGAGGTATATGAAATTATGGAAAGATTCCTGCAATTTTCAGCAGTAATCAAGATCTTGTGTAGAAACGAATGTAAGATGACTTTCATGAAATTATCTTGCATAGTTTTCGAGAAAATTTCATCAGAATGTGTAAAAAATGCTTATTTTTTTCGGAGTTGTTTTAAATTTTGATTCATAACTTTTCCCGATATGAATCGATTTTGCTAATTTTCAATACCAAACTGTACCGGATAATAATAAATATTTGTGCTGAATTTCGTTAATTTCCATTGCTTCTTTTTAACTTGAGCGTGTTTTACACAGACAGACAGACGGACGGACTAAATCGACTCAGAATTTCATAAGGACCCAGAATATATATACTTTGTTGGGTCTCAGATGAATATTTCTTGGTGTTACACACGGAATGACAAACTTATATATACCCTCTATCACCACTGATGGTGGTGGAGGGTACAAAAAATATTTAAAAACAAGTAAGAAAGCATAGTCGGGCGTGGCCGACCATATGATACCCTACACCAGTTATGAATATAAAATGTGATTTATTTTTCATAATAAAGCATTTATCTTCAATATTCCCTTGTTCCGATACATTTAAGCAATTTATGGATGAAAAACTAATTTTCTGAAAGAGGCTTTATATGGGGGCTAGAGGCAAATATGGACCAAGCCCGATAAAATTTTGTGAATAAATTTATATTTACGTAATATTTTATTGTGCTGAATTTCATCGCGATATTTGTGTTTATAAGTTAATTTGGGACATTCAAGTAATTTTCTGAAGGAGACTTTATATGGGAGCTAGGGTCAAATGGGGCCCGATCTTTATGAAATTTGGCAGGGTCATCAAGACTTCTATAAAACTTAGTTGTGCCGTATTTTATCTGTATGTATATTTAACATAATTATGAGCTCAGACGCCCTTTTCGGGGGGTTCTGTTCTATGTGGGCTAGGTGAAATAATGAACCGATTTTAACCATTTTCAATAGGCTTCGTCCTCGTCAAATAAAACGTGCGTGCCAAATTTCATCCAATTATCTTGAAAATTACGACCTGTACCTTGCGCACAAGGTTTACATGGACAGCCAGCCAGCCAGACGGACGGACGGATATAGCTTAATCGACTCAGAAAACGATTCTAAGCCGATTGGTATACTTTAAGGTGGGTCTAGGACGAATATTTTTGTATGTTACAAACATCAGCACAAATCCAATATACCCTCCCCACTAAAGTGGTGTAGGGTATAAATATGTTTTCTAATAAAGTGTGGGTCAAAATGATAGTGAATCGTAAAAAAAATAAAAAAATATAATTTTGTCACACCGTGTTATTTGCCATCAAACAATGTTTTTTTATCATCACCTCCGAATTTAATAAAACTAAAAAAACCAAATTAATGTTCCATAAGTATATGTATAACTTGTATAATGACAAAGTTTGGAGCTTATAACTTTTATGGTTTTCGTAATATAGAGTTGTAAAGTTTAAAATCTGGAAATGTAAAGTATCATCACATCTAAAGGGTTAATGAAAGAATTTTTGTTTCTACACGATTTTTCTCAGCAAAACATACTTTGATTATGTGCAAAGAAAAAAATTGAAATATTTTTTGAAAATGCTCTGCTAAATGCTCTTTTGGATCATTATAAAAGTGTAAAAATTAAGTTAATTCTTATTGAATTTTTCTATAAAATCAATTATTAAAGCTTGATCTCCTATCAATTCTGCAGTTTCTGCTCTGTAAAAAATGTCGCTCAAAATTGGTGGTTTCCGTCTCAGATACATACATATGCCGATGAAGAGTTGGAATTTTGAAAAAAAAATTATTACATCATTATGTTCACTGATACAAAAGCCTTCTTAAAAGGGAAACATTTTGTTTTTTGAAACGAAGCCGATTATATATACTAGGGTGGCCTCGTTTATGTGGAGGAAAAATAAGGATGTTCCCAACTAAAATTAAAGTTTAATTGATTTTGAGATACAGTTTCTCATTTTATTTTTGGTGAGCTGGATCAAAGAATTAAAAGGTCCTTTTTTGAGCTTTTTATGATTTTTTTTTCATATTTCTTCCAAATTCTTCCAATGATATGAAATTTTGGTATCATAAGAAAGGTTGGGAGACCCTTTCAATGGCATATCAAAAATTTTTGTGTAACAGCAAAAGTAATCGAAATTTTCGGAAAATTTTAACACAGATGAATTTAATATAATTCGTTGACATTAATACATAATAATCCTCAATAAAATTTACCAAATGTTTTTTTCCGTTTGTAAAAAATCAATCTAGTTCGAATTTTATTTGAGTTTATCGAAGGCCATGTACTCTACCAAAACATTGCAAAATAATGTAAACAAAACATACAAACCGTTATTAACAAAGCAAGCGTAACAAACATTAAACTCGGCAGTCAGACTTCATGCTGCCGGAATATGGAAGCCAAACCGACATGGTCATGCTTCTATCCTGGGGAGTACGACTTACATCCCCGAAAATATAGATTACTGCTCTCCCACGCTACTTCCGGATGAAAGATTCACAGTTAGGATGTCAAATGTACCTTCCTTCTCAGAAGGTGAAACACTTGACATCTTTACTGATGGATCTAAATCCACCACAGGCGTGGGTGGTGGTTTCTTTATTCCCCGCTTAAATAAAGCGGTATGTTTTAAGCTGAACGATAACTGCAGCGTCTTACAGGCTGAAATCTCAGCTATAAAAAGAGCGGTTAACTGGATGAGGTACTATAGGATATGCAATGTTAATATCCGAATTTGTACTGACAGTAAACCTGCTATAAAGTCTCTATCTGGTGTCTACACGACATCCAGACTGGTTCGCGAATGTCGGGTATCTCTTGGCGAGATGGCGAACCATTCGTGACTGGAACTACTCTGGGTACCGGGTACTGGCAAAAACTGGTTCCCGCCTTCACAATGGGGGACACTGACACACTAGTCGGTGTTCCGCTTTCATGCTGTAAGGCATTTATTCAGCATGAACTCTATGGATCTGCTCAGACCAGATGGTCATCACTGACCTATTGCTCTACATCAAGAATGACCTGGCCTCTCTATGATGAGCGAAGGTCTTTCTGTCTGATGGGGCTTCCAAGGATGAGACTACGTACACTGGTAGCCATCCTAACAGGGCACTGTACTATGGGTGCGCATGCAAGAAAACTAAATCTTCCATTCAATGATTATTGCAGGAGCTGTCAAAGTGAGGACGAAGAGGAAACTGTAGAACACTTTCTCTGCCTCTGCCCTAGCAAACATCAGGACTGAGTTTCTAGGCAGTCCAATATTGCATGAACTTGCGGCTCTATCTAATATAGACATATATAATATAGAATCGTTCATTCGTGCCTCTGGTTGGTTTAACACCATGTTAAACACGGACAGGAAATGTCCCATAGGTTGGTTTTCTCTTTGCAGGATCCGCTATAGGGTATCACAACGAGACCATTAGGACCCAAGTGAGTCGGTCAAATGGCCGACTGCCTCAAAAGCCTAACCTAACCTAAGCGTAACAAACAAACTAGTATTTGTTCAGGAAAAAATGTGTTAATATTTTAGTTAAACTGAAAAATTTTATTAACTAAAAGTGTTATATAACAATGTAAAGCTAATAAAATTGCGCTTATACTGATATAGATATTAAGTACGTTCGATAACTACTGCTAACACAATACCGGGGAGAAAATAGGGTTTATATTTAAATAAAATACAATACATATGTACATATCGAATTTCAAAAAACTGAAAAAATCGTTTTGGTGAAATTATATGAGGTTTATAATGTAATAATTTAAATTAATTACATTAAATAATTCTACGTAAAAATTTTTGAAATCTAAAAATTTTCCGAAAAATTATAACATTTGCAATAATTTAGGAATCACATACAAAATTGTGTTATGTCACTGAAATCGTCTCTCAAAGACCTTTCATAAGATACCATATTTGCATATAGTTTATTTGCCAGAAATATGAAAAAGAATCAGAAAAACCTTAAAAAAAGAAATGACTGTCTTTTTCTAATGCGATAATGTTTACATCTTCCTTATTCAAAAATTCATAAGAAGTAAGAAATTTTAAGATTAGTTTTGTTATTGTGGCAAAAGACATACAATTGTCAGAGGGAATTTTCAAAAATTTTCTAACCAATATGTTTGTCTTATATAATTTTTGAATGTTTAAAATACTTACATATGTACATATGTATCATTCTGTAAAATTTACAATTCCTGTTAAATTTAATTGTTCAATTCACAATCAAGTTGTATATTGTACCTACTAAAGTGTAGTAACAGTGATTGTGAACAGATCTTTGCAGCAAGTCATAAGTTTATGTTTTCAATGAAAAAAAAAAAAAAAAAACAAATATACATAACAATGTCAAAAGATAAAAAAATCAAAAAAATATTAAATTAATTAAACATGCGAAATAAACCAAATTAATTTCTTTGAATTTTCAATGCTTTTATATTATTTATTCCACATTTTAAACTAATAAATAAACAGTTTTTAATAAAAATTTAGTTTTTTTGTTTTGGTAAACAGCTGTTTGTTTTTGATTTCAGTGTTACCACTTTATCGTTTTTTATGCTAAAATCGTTTGAATTTTTTGTTTATATGTCGAAATAAACAATTGGCAACACTAAACTTTCTTACAACATTCGAAAAACATATGAAAAATTGTCGTAGGAGTTGTATAGTGCTTTTGCATAGAAAATACCAACAACATTGTTATGACTATTGTAGCAGCTGCTGACATACAACGCATACAACGCTACAACATCGATTGTGAATTGAACAAATATTTTAGAAAAGCCTATACTGAAGAACATTATACGATTTTACTCGATATTACATAGTTTGGTTATTTATCAAGTGTCGTAATAATTCGACCTTCACTCTCACAAAAGAAAATATAATGAAGAAAATGAATGAACATAATGCACAACTACATACCAACTAAACAATTTTTGCCAAATTCGTACTGCACATGTTGCCAATTTCCTATCCGAATTCGTTACGTAAATCCTATGGGCGGTTGCACAGAATTCGGAACTCTTTGTCCCAGACTTTGGGCTTCAATTATTATCTTAAAACTTTAAAATCGATCCATTAGAAAAAAAGAGATGGAGGGTTAAAATTTTTTAGTTTACATCTTATATGTAAAAATAATTTTTGAACTTTAATCTTGTTAGAATTCCCAGATTTAATGAATTATGGTATTTAATTTATATGAGATAATTCGCCCATTTTCTCCTTACTGTTCATATCGGTGTCAAAGTTGACCGTGCAAAATTTGAGGACTATAGCCGTTATAATTTCCCAGATAAACAAATTTTAATATTTTATTAATATTTGGCCACTCTAGCTTTGTTGGGAGATGCCACGCACCCTAATGCTAGTCTGCATATTTTTTTCCAAAATGTTTATAAGGATGTCTAAGTTGACCGGGCAAAATTTGAGAACTATTGCTGTTATAATTTCCTAGATATACGAATTTTAGTATTTGACTAATATGGGAAATGTCACGCCCATTTTTTCATAAAATGTTTATAAAAATGTCAAGGTTGTCACACACACATTTCAAAACATTTTTATTTACAAATTTTTCACAAAATACCGGATTTTGGGTCAGAAAAATTGATCTGGTGGACACAGGCGGAACCGGGCGGACAAACGTTTAAAAAAAGAGAGAACGCAAAATCTTTATTTAAAGGAACATTGTGATTGTTTTTAAGCACTACATGTGGCTATCAAAGTGACATTTTTAAAACATTTAATTTTTCTGGAATTTATTTTCATAAAATTCGTGGGAAAATTTATCAAATGAGAACTATTGATTACAATGGCGAAATGTAGGGAACGTTTCGACAGAATATCTACCACTTGATTTAGTTAGTTGGATAAACGATAATATAACTAGTGAAAGGTGCCAATTGGCACTTTTCGTACTTTAGGACATATATAGTATAGATTCTATACATTTGTAGTTGGGTGATCAATTATTCGACATTTGCCAAAACTAGGTTTTAGAATAGTTAACATTTGAAAAAACCGCTTGATAGTTTTAAAATTCAGAAAATGCCGGTTAACCGGTCTTTAAAGCAAAGATATTAGGAAACATTGACACTTTGTTAAATATAAGGAAACTAGGTAATACTAGCCTATTCTAAAATCTCTTAGTTGTTTGACAAAAGTTTAAATAATTCTCATAGACATTTCAACACTTCCATAAAATTTCAACCCCATATTTAAAGCATTCTTCTTTTATTATTCTTATTATTATTGGAATATAATCATAAGATTGATACAATTAACTTAAAACAAAATGTTATCCAACAATTTTGTAGTAATTTAAAATAATAATAATAAAAGTACTTTTAGAAAAATATACTCTAGTCCCAAGACTCCAAAATTTCTTCAATTTAATTAAGTATCCGTTGAATACAAAGCAGATAAAAATATTCGAAACCGTTTTTTTTAATTAAAAAACGGCTTATTTGATATTCTAAAAATCAACATTTAGAAAAAACCGACAGTAGTAAAACGGGTGAAAAGCCGAGTCGAACACCCTAATATGTAGGTATGTACATTAGACCCCCTCAAAATATTTGCTGTTATATAATATGATGTTTCCCAAAATATTTTGGGTTCAGTGTTGTCCGTTCGTGAGCTGGACAGTTTTCATGAGGGACTCGATTTTTCATGTTCAATTCAATATTTTACCCAGCTTCAAAAATTTTTTGTTTATGATGGTTCCCACAATATTTCTAGTCTATCGGTGGCCGTTCGTTAGCTGGACCGGTTACAAAAAAGTGCCTTTTTAGTTATTTTTTTAAATTTTACAGTTTTTTCTTAAATGATATGTGGTATCATTTGAAAGGTTTTTTGAAGCCACGTCCAGTGTTGTGCAAAATTGTGCATTCATTTTATTTATATTAATGAAAAACCAAATAATTTAAAATTTTTTGGAAAAGAGCAATTATGAGCAGACGCTTATTTATGATTAATACATCATTGGACGCGGCTTTAAAACCCCTTTCAAACTAAACTCCATATTGGATATATTGTTTCAAAACAAAACTAAAATTTAAAAAAAATTATTCAAAAATACCTTTTTTTATAGACTTAAAATATTTTGGGAATCATTATAAAACAAAGCAAGGTAAATTTTGAGACGGGTAACAAAAACATGTTTTTGCTTTCCATACAAATTGAGTCGGTCTAATGTACATATACATATAGGTGCAAAGCAAACAAGTATTTGAAGTATTGGGCGTGATGTTATTCTCATACCAATTTTAGGCTTATTTATCGACCCCATTCAAAATATTTTTAACCACCAAATGACCCTTGTCCATCACGAGTCGTAATTTTTATGCCTGTGTATGTGTGAATGAAAGTTGTAAACATAAAATGTTATAAAATATAATTTAATCACCATACAGAAATATAAATTAAGGGTGGAAAATTCTATATTTGATTGGACATAGCAACACTAAAAGAAATGATTGCAAAAAATTTGAATTTTAATTACTAAACGCAATACAAGGACTAAATACATACATACATTACATGTGTTATAAGTTATAACCCAATCCGTTATAGAATATGGTGAGATTTCAAACTGCATTGGTACAAATTGAATTTTTATTGTAAATATTTTCAATTGATATTTTTAATAAACCTAAAATTAATTACGAATAAGTACAAATAAGTAATTTTTTACAGTGTTCTATCTAATAAATTTGTTATTTATTGCGAGAAGGCAAGAGTAGTAGTGGTGGTGGTTGTGGAATGGTAAATAAACGCTCAAAAATTTAATTTAGGGTAGTATAAATAAGTATCAACCCTTATAAGAGAGCAAACAACTCCATGGAAATTCTTGTTGGCAATGTTGACACTAAATAAATGACAATAAAGTTGTATGGCTCATCATCGTCAAACATGTTAAAGGTTACGCTTGTGTCCAGTTCGCGCCCATTGACTGACCACACTCTGTGTCATTTATGGGTTGAACCAAATATGAAGAGTTTATAATCAAAATGAAAATGATAAATGAATGAATGACTGTATTATTAGTAAGCATGTTTATATGAGCTACAGATTAAAGTAAATCTTTAATTTGATTAATGAAGGACAGAAGTCTTTAATTTTTGAAGTTTACAAATCCATTTAGTCTTTTCCTCTGAAATTAAGAAACTAATAATGAATCACGTATCGACTTCAGCGCTTTGAGTCAAGGTGAATATACTTAATGTGATCGCAAAATCATATTCATTATAAGGCAAAGTTCTAGTGATAATTGGCAGAAGTACTAAGCTTCAGACTCAGAAAATTATTCTGAATCGAATGGTAGGATTAATATTTTGGGCCATTACAAACCCATAATACCCTCTACACTATATTCGTTTAATGTATTAAAGCAATCACCTCTAAGCTAGTACGAACTAAACTGCGTAGAATTTTAACAGTTTAGATAAAAATGAGATGGCATTATTTTTATTAGTGAATACCGATTGTGTACTCTTATATCAGGCTGGGTCTGATTCGGGTGTCTTGTAATATATTCAAAAAATTCATAATCAAAGTTATATTATAACTTTGATATTTTGTTTGTTTTCTGGTGTTTT
This sequence comes from Lucilia sericata, assembly GCF_015586225.1. NCBI lineage: Eukaryota > Metazoa > Arthropoda > Insecta > Diptera > Calliphoridae > Lucilia > Lucilia sericata. The sequence continues at coordinate 606,915 of NW_023994111.1, read as the reverse complement.
TGTTCCGTTTGCAATTGGTCTGAAATCGAAGATCAATGTTATAAAAATTCCAGAGAAATATAAAGTATCCGCACATTGTACAAGATTTTCCTATTATTGTTAGTTTTTTTTAATCTGTAGAATTTGTCGCTCCAAATCAGCGGGTTAATTAAACAATTAAATTTTGGAGGTATGAAAATATCGTTTGATATAGTTGTCCCAGACACCACCGGCCAAGTTCTATCTGGGACATAATCGGTTTAAGGTTGTTCCTTTTTAACTTTAAATCAAAACATTTTTCGCAGTAACTAGCAGCGAAGTGAATTATATATGTACATGCATATTTAAATAGACACCATCATGAAATTTAATGAAAGTAAATTGTGGCACTAGGATTTTTTTCTTTAATGTTTTCGCTTGAATCATCATCTTAAGGCACAACAGAAAATTAAAAGAATAACGACCCCGACCTTGACAAAAAGAAGTAAAATAAAAATAATAAAAAAGCGAAAAATAAAATAATAAAGAAAGGAAAATGTAAACAATAGTCCTTTGCCTTATTACAGAATCCCCCCGTGACGATGACGACGATGATGACGCGCTAAATACATAAGTACATACATATGTATGTTTGTAAGAAGGAATAAAATATGCATAAATATAAAGAATGTTAAATAAAAGAAACAAAGAAATAAAAAAAACAAAAAATGGAAAAAAGCCGGTAAATAATATTTTTAACAGTGCAACACTTTTCTCGTAGTACGAGTATGATGCAAATTTACACCTATTTTTTCTTTTTATCTTTCATTCTTTCTTCATTTTTTGTGTGCGTTCATGATTCTTACGTACATATATACATACACACCACATTCAAGCATACTTACTTGTGTGAGTGAGCAGACAAATATAAGAAGTAAAAAAAAAATTTACGAAACGAGCTTTTTTTTCGTTAATAATGACACTGTAGTCTACTACTTACATATGTACATGTACTCGTACATATGTATATACGAAATGCAGACGTTGCACTTTCATTTTTACTTCTTTAATATTTAATAATAGTTAACAGTTAAGGCCGCGTATTTTTAGTGAAATATGTAGTTTGTAGCTACATATAAATATTAGGGAGATTATTTAAAAAAAGGTTTCATTTTTGGAATTTTCAATAGCGTGAGTCGGAAGTTTCTGACACTTGATATAATATTTAAAACTTCCAAAGAAGCAAATTTTAAGAAGAAAATTTTACTCCATGGAAATACGGAATAAGACTTGCAAAAGTGAGGATTTTAACACAGGCTTTTCATAGGAGGTATGTCATTTATGATTGATTCCGCAGTTATTCCCAAGAAGTAGTTTTCATTATCTTTTTTTTTTTAATATTATTAGAAAGTAAAATAGTAGCGTTACAGAATACAACTAATTGGCTTAAACAATATGTATTACATACATATGTATGTATGTATGTATGTATGTATGTATGTATGTATGTATGTATGTATGTATGTATGTATGTATGTATGTATGTATGTATGTATGTATGTATGTATGTATGTATGTATGTATGTATGTATGTATGTATGTATGTATGTATGTATGTATGTATGTATGTATGTATGTATGTATGTATGTATGTATGTATGTATGTATGTATGTATGTATGTATGTATGTATGTATGTATGTATGTATGTATGTATGTATGTATGTATGTATGTATATATATAAATGTATGTACATTAGCGTGTCCCGTGGACCACTTTTTTTGAAGAATAGCTCTCAAACTAAGCATTTGAATGTAATTATTATCGCCTCTTTGGAAGTTATTAAACATTACTTCTAAAGAAGAGGTGATAAATGTAAATCGTTTGGAAGTACATATGTACTTCGTTTTTTTGCAGGGTACGTATGCAGGCGGAAATTATACTATAAACTATATATTTGAGTACAGTCCCATATTACATAGTACCCCTTCATAAAATTGACTTGCAAATACAGTGCGCGGATCCTTATATAAAGCGGATAGTGAAAATTAAATAAATATAAATTTTATAAAATTAATCTTTTTTAAACACACTATGGTGAAGTGTATATAAGATTCAGCAAAGACGAATATAGACTTCTTACTTGTTTCTGTTCAAAACGTTCTTCCACATTAACAGAGTCCAAGTTAAATAAAAAGTCATTTTTGATGTAGGATTATCCAAAGATGCACTTAGAAAAAAACTTAAATACGAAAATCTAAAACAAAAATATTTATACAAAAAAACGTGTAAAATAAGAATTATTTAGTCGTTTTTGCCACATATTTGTGAAAAAATAATGCCTATAACTTTGTTATTTTTTTTTACACTCTTAAATCGATTTCCGTCACGGGTTCCCGTTATTCGATTTGGCTTAAATTTTACACCAGTTAATTTTATACACTAATGAACAAAATAAGACCCATCTGAGCAAAATCCTATTCATGGTGGTATTTTTATAATTACACGCCGGTGGAAATTTTAGTACATGGCTATGCTGGTTCATGTACAAGCACTTTGCTCAAGTACTCGAGTTATCTAATCTCTGCCCCGTCGCGTGACTTCCGAGATCAAAAAATCACATCCATTTACAACCACGCAGATAGGATGGCCTCTATTGATTAGGTAACAGCACCAGACTTGTTCTTATTCACAGAGAACACACCATGGTAAATCAGCTATGAATACAGTAAACCCTGAACATACCTTGACATGGAAGAAAAATAAATGGTATCACCTGTATAAGATCCATCACCATTCAACCCAGAACACTTCCCGTTCGTCGACACATGCATTGTGAAAAACATCCGACCCTTAGTCCCACAGTCACTGCTTTGCGGGGTATCTATTGTCTCTGCAACAGCATCGAACTTATTCCGAATTAAAAACTTTACCGTACATCAGTCTTTTAAACAACAATCTCTTTCCGCGAGTTTGGAGTTAAACCACAGCCACCACGTGCACTCCGAAGCGACCTCTCCACTAACCAATTTAACCTATGTACATAATATTTTGAGTGTGACTTTCGAAACGTAGTACAACAAAATCTTTATTGTTCGAATTTTTTTCGGTTTAGCTTTTTATCAAATGTTTTACTGATTTTTTGCAAATATAGAATTTTACATCCCCTAATCTAAAAGGTCATAAAAAATGTTACGAAACACAATCTTACTTTTTCGTTGCTGTCAAAAAAGTTCCTGCACCAAACGAGTTAAAATTTGTTTTATATTTTTTAGGAATTTTCATATTTTGATACTTATCGACCGATTATACATATTTTAAATAGCAAAGGTTGTAAAAGTATATACATATGTATATTAGAAATCCAAGATTTAGTTTCCAAGAATATCTGGGGCCTCCAAAAAAACAGATTTTAATAAACAGACGGACAGACATTTGATGCAGAAGATTTTTGGCAAAAATTACTTGTAATTGGTCATACCCTAATGTGCATTTTATGATTGCATTATATACTTACATAATTTTAAATGGCGTCAAAATATAGTGACATTCATAGTAAGAACATATTCGAATAAATAAAAATTCTCAACGTGATATTTTTTTCGCCGTTAAAAAATTGCTATTACAAAAAATAAACATACATACATATGTATGTATTTATATACATATGTACTTACTTATGTACATTTATTTTATATTTTGTTATTCTTAGTTTTCTTTTTAGTTTTGGCATTGCACCTACAAAATAGAAGTAGATAGAATTAATAACAACACTTGCGCGTATTTTTTTGCGATTGTGGGAACATGGAATGAAGATGGTCCAAGTTAAAAAAAAATAAAAATCGCCGCCAAAATATGTATGTACACACAGACAAAAGCATACATACATTTATAGATACTTGTTTACATATTTATGTACTTATTAAAGTATAAGGATGAGGTTCTTATTTTTTTAAGAAAAGTTCATTCAACTTTTGTAAGAATGTGTGTCCATTACTTCAGCCAGTCACTTTAAATTTGTTTAACGATTTTCTTCCATTCCATGTAAATTTATATTTTACTATTATTTTTTTAGCTTTTGACAATAATGACCTACTTTTTACAATATTTGCTAATAATATTCTGTCGTAATAAATATTTAAAATTTATTATTTTATAAGACTATATGAAAACAACTTGTTGATTTAAAGGAAATATGTATGTATATTTGATATTATTTTTGTTATTTAAGAATCGACATATGCACATTAGGGTGTCCCGAGGAACAGCATTTTTAAGATTTTCATGTAGGAATACCTCTCATTTCGAAATGGGTCTCAAATATTCCGTAATTTTGAATATATTTGAAAATATAATCTAAATATTTTTGTAGAGTGTTTTAGTTCAAAAAATGATTTTTAGTGGATTAGAAAGTCATATTATTTTCCCTTTTTATCGAAATTGTCGAATTAGCTTATACAGAAAAATATTAAAAAAAAAATAGTTTGGCATTTGGTTTAGTTCATTTCAGAATTTTTTGAAATTTATATGCCCCTTAAAATACACTAAAAGTCGTTTTTCGGACCAAATTTTAATATTTTCTCTCGATAAGCTCAAAATGACGTAATTTTTGAGACCCATTTCGAAGAAATAGAAGATAGTTTATCTTTCAAAAATTATACTGAGGGCAGGATTATCAATCGGTGGTAGGGAACTGAGGACCATTAAAAAAAAACATATTTTTTTATTTTTCTCGTGTTCAGTACTAATACTCATCGATTGAGAGGTATTCCACACGAGAGTCTTAAAAAGGCTGTTATACAATATATAATAATAATTTTAATTATTTTTTTCCGGGATAAGCTCAAAAATAAGGGAATTTTTGACACCCATTTCGAAAAAAATGCAGATTTTTTTTTTTAACAAATTGTACTGAGAACAAGAATTTCAATCGCTGGTAGGGAACTGAGGACCTTTTCAAAGAATTTTTTATTTTTCTCGTATTTAGTACATTTAAACCAGGACTGCCAGATAAATTTGAAGAAATATCGGCAATTTTTTCCCAAAAATCGGCATTTATCGCCACTTACATTTTAAAAATCGGCAATTGAAAGAAACACTATTTTGTACCAAAGAAACATATCACAAATAAATTCAAAAATCACAATATTGTTTTTACACACATAACTCAGGGAATTTTTATTCAAAATAAATCGAATCAAAGATCTCTTTGTAAGGGCACACCGAAACTTTGGTTTACTGGAATAAAATCTATTAGAATTTGTATCACTTTTTCAGAAAAATGTAAATGTATAATTATTTGTGGAATACTATACATTTACCCTGTAAAAAATTTTCAAATGTAAGTAGTTATTTCATACATTACTTGACAGTGAGTGATCGCTATCAACAATATTAATTAATTATACCCTTCACCTTAGTGAGAAGTTCGTAAGTTTGTCATTCAGTTTGTAATTTCTATAATATAATTTTCCGACCCCATAAAGTATATATATTCTGGATCCTTATAGGTAGCGGAGTCGATTAAGCTATGTCCGTCTGTCTGTCCGTCTGTGTGTTTGAATATGGAGAGTTTAACGTGAACACCTGCCTTGACGGCCTAATTTCACGGTGGTCTTTTTCATCCACTGGGTAGACTAGAGACGGTCTACCCGCGCCCCTGAATTCTTCAATGAAGAACTCAGGTAGCAATTTTTGTACATGGCTGAGCCGGTCCATGTACAAGTACTTTGTTAAAGAACTCGAGCTATCTAATCTCTTGCCATAGTAGCCCCGTTTCGGAATGACAGGCAGCATGGGATCAATCCCAATGCAAACCCCGACAAGGAAAAAGCAATCGCTGGTCTAAAGTCAATAGAAGGGGGTGACAAGTCCCAACATCAGGTGAAATCAATCTTCCGGTAAGCCGGAAGGTGACCAACCTTATGATGTCATGAAAGATTGCATTATTCAAAATGCAATCCCCATCATCTAATGACCCATTCCAGTGCATTCCTTAACCTCTTTAAGCCCGCGCAACCTCATTACTGAGATGGCCCTGTTGGTTTGGCAACAGCACCTAGAGACAACAGCACCTAAGTCAATTAATTCCAATAATTGCCCCGACAAATTAGTCGCGTAGCATGTATCAATATATCCTGTTGAGATGGCAACAGCACCGAAGAACTTCCCCGAAGCGTAAAAGGCATACTAAATCAGTACTAATCTCCAATATATGGAGACTTTCCCGATCTTTCACCAATTTCCGCATCAGTTCCATTTCCATGATCATAAAGATCGCTCTACGGGATGACAGGCAACCATTGAATACTAACTTGACAATTCCCCAGCATATACCGGCGTCCCACTACACGACCGGTAAGAAATACCAATCGGGTTTAGGAATACAGCATATGCTGCTTTGTACACAGACCTGTTCAAAGAGAGAATTATCCAACCCATTAGGTATAGGATATATCAGTCCTTAAACCAACATTCTCTCCCCGCGATTTGGGTTTCAACCACAGCCACTACGTGGATCCCGAAGGAACCTTAACCAATTGACCGGTCAGGACTTGGTCCTGTGGGCAACCGGCTACCCGTAGTGCCAGATTATATGGTGCTCTAGTTAGACCCCATGCCAAATCATTCCGAGGCGAAGCCAAGGATACATTTGACATCACCAGTTTATAGTCCCGGCAGACTAGAGATACTGGTAGCATCTCTTTACCCCGGGATTGCAATACACCATGATGGACATTTCATCATGGAAACATGCCCCGGGGGGTCTGTCTGTGTGTTTGTTGAAATCAGTTTTTAGAGGACCCCAGATATCGGCGAGATACGAATCTTAAATAATTCTGTTAGACATGCTTTCGAGAAGATCGCTATTTAAAATCAGCAAAATCGGTCCATAAATACCGGAGATATGAGCAAAAATCCAAGACAACCTCTGAAAAATTCATAAAAAATACAATT